>NC_046372.1:38938938-39063796 GCF_011125445.2 Fundulus heteroclitus | reverse complement strand
TTTAAAACCTAGAGGTACGGTCCGGAACTACTTCGGTACAGTATGTAGCTCGTGTTTACTTCCTGATTCCTCAGTCAGTGGGTTCCCAACACAGCGTGCATATTTTATCTTGGAAAAAAAGCAGTAGCTTGCTAACATGGAAGCCAGTAAGAGAAGCAGACTAGAAATAGAACAGAATACAACATCATATACCTATCCCATGTAAGTAAAGATTCACAACAGCAACACACTGTTTAAAAATAGCATATGAGATTGTTGTGATTGGCAAGCTGTTGTACCACTTTGAGCCATAAGGTGTCAGTTTTACTTATACTGTAGCTCCTTTAAGTAAATGTTTAGTGTAAATACACTTAAGGTATGCTGAGCGAAGAAAATACTTATTGTAATTACAGTTATCATTATATTATGTATATTATTACACTGGTAAAAATTAAAAATGTCTTTTTTGAGTTGCTTAGAGTTAAGATGGCTGCAGTCTTGAACTTTTGCAGTTTGAGAATGTGTAATTCCAGATTATACTTCCAATTACTCTATCCATGGTTAAAGAGTGAGTTTATGCAAGCAAAAACTCCCACAACTGATGAATAATAGCAATTTGTTAGCCAGCAGGGTTTGAGTTTTCCCATTGGCCTTTACTCTTTCAAATTGTTTCCATGCAACCTCACCCTCAGCATCTGCATGGAAGTGCAGGTGGTAAGGGGGGGTAAAGATCCCACAAGCAAAAATATATGGTATCTAAAGTAGATTTACAAATTAGGAGATAAAGCAAACATTCAATGGCCTAGTCAAAGTCCAGACTTCCAATTGAGAATGTGTGCACATGCTCTTCATTCAGTATGACTCAGCTTGAAAAAGAAAGGGAGTCTCGAGATCTGCAAAGCTGTTAGATACAAACACTAAAATGCTTGTAGCTGTAACTGCAGTGAAATTTGGATCTAGATAATATTGACTCATGGATTTGAATACATATGAATGCCATGCTTTTTTTATTTTTATCTGTTAAAAATTGAAAATCAAATGTCCTTTTTTTTGTCTGCTTCCAAATAATTTGCTCCTTTACAGAGGTTCAGCATCTAAAATCCCCGTAACATAAATTGACAATTGTGGTTTTAAAGTAACAAACTAACACATTTATTTTAAAATTAAAAGCAAATAGAGTGGTTCACCTCACTGTTTTTTAAGAGCTCAGTTCCTTTTAAATTATATTTACTTTCCCTTTTAATAAATTGGGTTTGAATGTTGTTTGGTAATGTTTTCTTATGAGCTTTATACATACATTTTAAAATACAAATTTCAATCAACTCATTACTTTTCAATACATTATATTCTATAAATAGTCGATTTGTATGATCTCTAAATCCACTTCCACTAATAACTCTCACAGCTCTTTTCTGTAAATGGAAGATTAAATGTATACATGTTTTGCAGGCACTACCCCACACATCCACACAATAAGTCAGATATGGCACAATCAATGAGTTGTACAATGTATACAAAGCCTTTTTGTTCAAAATATCCTTGACCTTATTTATTACAGCAATATGTTTACTGTTCAAGTTTGTCTAGAAGAATATTGTGATCATAAGCAGCACTGAGATCTAACAGAACAAGAACAGACACAAGTCCATTATCTGAGGCCATGAGAATATCATTAATGACCTTCACCAGAGCTATTTCAGTGCTATGGTGAGCTCTGAAGCCTGACTGAAACTCTTTAAATAGGTCATTGCATTGTAAATGTTCATATACTTGAATAGCAACTACTTTCTCAAGAATTTCTGATAAGAAGAGAAGATTAGACATAGGTCTGTAATTTTGAAGTCATCTTGATTAAGAGAGAGTTTCTTAAGTAAAGGGTTAATAATAGCTACTTTAAAAGCCTGTGGTACATATTTACTAAGGAATTGATATGTCTAAAATTGGGGCATTGATCAAATGGAATACTTCCTTAATTGGAATTAGGTCTAACATACAAGTTGAAGGTTTAGATGAAGCTAAAATTTTACATAGCTCAGAAACCTTTACTGCATCTAAACAGTCAAACTACCGATCAGGTTCTAAAGATACCTCCAATTCCTCACTTACTGGGGACAAAGTAATCATGTTTGAGAGGATTCCAATTATTTTATTTATAAATTTATCAATTTTGTTTATGAAGAATCCAATAAAGTCATTACTACTGAGAGCTGGGGGGAATGGATGGACAGAGCTATGACTGTGTAAGTTTGGCAACTGTACTAAAAAGAAATCTAGGATTATTTTTATTCTCCCCTAATAATGATGAAAAATATCCTTCTCTAACTCTGTGAAGGGTCTTTTGACCTATGCAGAAGTAGGCTGTTTTTCCAGATTAGGTAGGATTCCTCTAGATGTGTAGAGCACCATTTTCTCTCAAATTTCCCAACACTGTACTTCAAAGAACACAGCTCTGGATTAAACCAGAATTTGAATAATCACCTTCTTGTTCAAGGGGTCTAATGCAAAACGCAATGAGGAAGTAACACCATCAACAGAAGCATCACTTTTGGAATGGGAAGAAACAACATTGCTGCCATCTGCTGGGCATTTCTGTGATACTGAGAATATTAAAAGGGGGACAGACTCTTTAAAGTTTGATACAGCATTGTCTGATAAAAATCTACTATAAGGAAACCTTCTTTTGGAGGTGGAGAACTCGGTTAAATTGAAATGAAAGGTTATTAAAAATGGTCAGATAGGACAGTGTTGTGAGGCAATACTGTTATTTCTTCACAATCAATGCCATATGTCAGCACAAGGTCCAAAGTATGGAAGCAGAAATGTTTTGGTTTATGCACATTTTGAGTAAAAACCCATTTAATCTAGGATAGTTTTAAAGTCTACATTAAGGTTATCACATTCAGTGTCAACATGAATGTTAAAATCCCCCACTATAATAACCTTGTCAGTGTTTAACACTAAATCAGATAAGAAGTCTGAGAACTGATCTAAATACTGAGAGTAAGGGCCTGGTGGACGATACAAATTAACAAAAAGAAGAGGTTTTATTGCTTTGCAGTTTGGATGAGGGAAACTAAGGGTTAAATGTTCAAAAGAATTGTAGTTATTAATTGGTCTGGGACTAATTAATAAATCAGACTGAAAGATGGTTGCTACTCCTCCTCCTTCTCCTGTAGTTCTGGGAATGTGGACGTTTAAATAATTAGAGGGCATTGACTCATTTATACTAATGTAGTCCTCTTAGCGGCAGGTTTCTGTGAGACAAAATATATCAATCTGATTATCAGAACTCAATTCATGTCTTTGGAGGAAGATACTTTATATTTAATAAACCACATTTAATCGTTTTATTTTTGGTTCAGGATGAGTCATATTAATTTTTATGAGATTTTTATGATTTGCTCCTTTTAGATCAGTTTTTAATCTATTTAGTTTTAGGGAAAGACACTGTCTCAGAAGGGTAATGGGTGGGTAACAGTACAGAAGCGGCAGCAAGGTGTGTTAAGCTACGGCTCTACTTCCTGGTCTGGACCCTGGTTTGTCAGCATTTTTGGAGAACTAATCAATCCAATTCTTAGAAAGAAGAGCTGCACCATCCACAGTGGGATGGATGCCGTCTCTCCAGATCAGACCAGGTTTTCCAGAAGGTTTGCCAGTTTTCAAAGTAGCCCACGTCTTTTTCAGGGCACCACCTAAACAACCAACGCTAAACATGTCATCACTGGTCAGAACAGGCAGAGGACAAGCTGCAGCCATCAATGATGTGGGCTATCTAACTTTATATCTGTTTTGCCACAGTTTGGATCCTTATCCTGTTACTTGTCCAATCTGGGTCGGGACTACTCCAGATTCTGCTGCTTCCCAACTGAGCCTAATCCAGCTACGCTACTACTCCATCAATCTTCTCTGCTATGCTAGGGATATACAGTATTTGTTGTGAATCCTGCCAAAATGTCCACTTTAACAACTCTAACACTGCCAAAACTATCTGGTCTTGTACTCGTCCTCACACAAAACCCTACCAGACTGTTGATCACAGTGTGCTAGCCTGGCTAGCTAGGTCAGCTAAGTCTCCAGTCAAATGTGACATCATCTTAGGCCTTCTCAAGATCCACTTGTTTGTTAATCTCCACTCACTCAGTAGATCTCCTTATGGATTGTAAATTTGACTTTCTTTATTTGAGTGAAACCTAGCAACAACCCAACGACTACTCTCAGCTCAATGATTCACTCCACCAGGGTTTATTAACCTTTCCCACCCTCCCGATAGTTCACTGTGAGAAGTGGAGGTACTGCATGTCTCTGTCCCTGCTCTCACTTCTGTGTTGAATGCGTAGCATACAAAGTCCCTGGACCCAATCCTATCATTATCGCTGTAATCTACCAACCCCCTAAGCCACACAAGGACGTTTTTAATGAACTAACAGATCTATTCACCCACCTTTCATTTCTCTCTTCTAATGTAATATTAGTGGAGGATTTCAACATATAATCATAATATGGACAATTGTAATATTTCCCATACCAGAGACTTCCTATCATACCTGGAAGATTCTCTCTCTGTCTCTATAACCAAGATTCTCGACTTATCCCTTTCAGGAATGTTAAGGACATAAACATGGATACTCTCTCTTCTCACATCTCCAGAACTTT
Organism: Fundulus heteroclitus; assembly: GCF_011125445.2. Lineage (NCBI taxonomy): Eukaryota > Metazoa > Chordata > Actinopteri > Cyprinodontiformes > Fundulidae > Fundulus > Fundulus heteroclitus. Next base: position 39,059,164 of record NC_046372.1, on the reverse strand, counting down.
GATTCTTCCACCGTTGATAAGCTTGCTTCTGAATAAAATAACCATTTAAATAACATTCTAAATTATCTTGCTTCGGTGAAAACTCTGTCCATTGCCTTCTTCCACACTGCCCCTGGTTCACCCCTGAACTCTGGTCGATGAAAGCTAAATGTTGTGAACTCGAACAACTACATAAGAAAAATGGTCTCACAATCTCTAAAGAAAAATAGAAAACTAACATAGCTAAGTATAAGAAATTAAATGCTCAAACAAAATCCGGTTATTATTCTGACTTGAGCTGTTCTAATGAAGGTAACTTCAGGACCTTATTTTCACTGTTCAATAACATTTTATACCTCTGCTTTCAGATGTCTTTGATATAATTTTTTACTTCATCTTTCTCCACAGATTACCTTCAATTAGCATCACTGATGCCCCTTTAACTGGTTACATTCTTACCTTTCTGGCCACACTCAGTTCATTTAACCTAAGTCCTTCAGGTCCCATCCATCCCCTGTAACAACCAGCGTGCCCCAAGTCTCTGTCCTGAGACCCTTACTTTTCATCATTTAGCTTTTTCCCCTTGGCAATAACTTCTGGAAATTTAACATCTATTTTCCCTACTATGCAGATGACACCCAGCTCTATTTGTCTAGTAATCAAATTCTATACTCCCACCCTCCTCCCTCCCTTCCTACATATACAAAATACAATTTTGGTTCAGCACTAACTTCTTAAGACTACACCGTTACAAAACTGAGATACTCCTAGTTTGAACCAAATCTGTTCTATCCAAAGTTGACAGTTTCTCTCTCATCGTTGACAGCTCCATAGTCTCCCCTTCCCCTCAGATCACATGTGTCATCCCTGATAGCACTCTCTCCTTTGCCTCTCACATCAATAACATCACCCAGTCTGGATTAATTTACTGGATATTAATCATCCTCATGCCTCCCTTTACCCGCACTCTGCATCAGTTCTTGTCCATAGCCTTGGTCACCTCCCGTATTGGCCACTGTAACTCTCTTCTCTTTGGTCTCCCTCAAAAATTTCTTCAAAAGCTTCAAGGGGTTCAGAATCCAGTTGCTTGTGTTATTTTCAAAAAAAAAAAATCAAATCTTACCGGGAGCCAGTGGAGCACAGCAGCTCCACTGGCTCCCGGTAAGATTTAGAATAGAATTCAAGTTCCTTCTGTATACTTTCAAGGCCATCCAGAAACTCACTCCCCCTACCTTTCTTATCACCTTCCAGGGTTTGTTATTGGGAGAGCATCTCACTGTTCTGGTGGAGATGGTGCTTTTCAGATAAATGTTTCTATATTCAGTCTCAAACTCTGTCTTGTCATTGATGTCCTCTCCTTTTGCCCAGTCAAAGTGCATCCAAATCTGTAGCTTAAAAAAAATGCAACAGCAACGATACAGAGTCATGGTGGAAGATGTAATTTAATTAGAATGAAAAAAGGCCATAACTTAGTGTCTGGTCAAAGGAGACTAAAATGTAACTGTTTGCTAAATACATGGATATTCTTGTGCAAAACCTTTAAATCTGCCTGCAATTTGAGAATGGGACAGAAGTTTACCTTCTAGCAGGATGATGACCTACTAAAGCAAGATTCCAGTTGTTGAAGTGCAAACATTTACACTACTGTTCAAAAGTTCACGTTTTTCAGAGAAAACTCATATTAGTCAAATGAGTGGCAAAATTAATAGAAAATACTGTCAAGAAATTTACAAGGCAAGAAATAATCATTTGTACTTGGAAATAATAATTTTAACGATCAAACTTTGCTTTCATCAAAGAATCCTCCATTTGCAGCATTTACAGCCAAGCAGACCTTTGACATTCTAGCTGTCAGTTTGTGGGGAAAATCTGAGGATACTTTGCCCCAGTACTTCCTGAAGCACCCCCCACAAGTTGGATTCACTTGACGCCTTGAGTACGTGCGGACCTCCGTGGATTGAAGTACGCCCAAGTATGCAGGAGCCTTAATGCAATATATGGTCAAACTACTCTTATAACAGCTCAATAGGGTTGAGATCTGATCTCTGCACTGGCTACTCCATTATAGACAGAATACAACTTTGACAATGTCTAGACTGTATTTCTGATTAATTTAATGTTATTTTCATTTAAGAAAACTGTGCTTTTTATTAAAAATATATGGACACTTCTAAGTGACCCCAAACTTTTGAGCAAACTTGAAGTTTGCTGTTCACAAAAATACAACAACGATCCAAATTAAGAGGAGCAGTTTATTCTTGAAGATGTGGTGAGCTCATAGAGATTTATCCAAAGCCACTTGCAGCTGGAATTGCTGTAAAAGGTGGTTCTACAGTACTGACTTTAGAAGGGGTAAACAGTTACGCATGCTAAAGTCATTTGTCCTATTTGTTGTTTTCTTCACAATGAAAACAAAAATGCAGCTTCTGAGTTGTAGACATGCTCTGTAAGTCAAACCATGCAAACTATCAAACTATGAATTTTAAATTGAGGTTGTGAGGCAACAAAAAATGAAAAATAAGGGAGGTTAATACTTTTGGCAAGGCACTGCATATCAGATACTTTGCCAAGATGACTCTGGTATAGTACTGCTTTGTAAAAGTTTGTGGAACTGAACTAGATAGCTATCCTTTGCACAAATGTGTTCCATGTTATCAACTATAATCGGCTGGTCATCAGAGTGTAATTGCTGAATTTGCTGTCTCCCAAAGGCTATTTCCTAATCTCTGAGTGTTTTGGGTTGAGGGACACAAAATTGCAGTTCTTGGTTCTGTTTTCTCATGCCTAATCAAAGCATCCCCACTTAATTACTAGGGTTGCTTAAAAATAGCAGGGCAAAAGTGTCTATTACCTCATCAACCCCCACAGCCTGTCAGAACTGGCAACGGAGCCTGTGGGCAGAAAATGTGAAAGCCTCATCTGCTGCTACCCTCTTCTTCCCCTTTGATGAATTATAGCTGCTACCTCACACGTAAACATTTCACCCTCTTATCCTATTCACTGATACTGATGAGACACATCAGGCCAAGAGTCACACTCACTGAGAAAGCAGCGTCTGCTTCCAGGCACGGCGGTTCTCATCCCCCAAGAGTAACACCTGCTGACAAGTCTGCTGAGACATACAACATGTTTGGTACAATTCTCAGGCTCCACTTGGGCTCCGTACTGTTGTTTTTTTTTGTGTGAAAACAAAATGTCATCAAGCTAGTTTGGGTCATGTTCCTACTATTTCATTTTGAGGATCATTCAAGATTTTTATGTAAGTATGCCCCAAATAAATACACATTAATTCACACAGATGAAGGATCTTAAGAGTTTTAGCTGGAAATCTCATATGAGTGCTGCTCTTGTTAAATGAGTACTTATTTTTTAAATACACTTTATTTCAGTGTGTTTAATTTTGGAATCTGTCTACAAAATATTGCATGACCAACCGATATATTAATTAAACCAATGTTGTACTTTTCCTGTACAAATCTGATAACAGTTTTAAAACAAGAAATACTTTAGATAAAACATAAGACAGATAAATAAGAACAAGCTAAAATATCAGTGCACAGACTTGTCATTGTTTTGAAGCATTGTACAAAGCATGGTCCCCAGTGGAATTATTTATGAAGTCCCTTTAAAAACATTTGGTGAGCCATTACAATTGTTGTAATGTCAGTCAATAAAGTCTTTAAATGTGGACTATATTTTTTTTTGTAGGTGGACAACAGTTTTTTATTTGCTGCTAATATTCAACACATCTCATGAATAATTCATCCTTCCATCTATTGTCTGTACCCACTTATCTGTGCAGGGCCGCAGGTGGGACTGGTGCCTATCTCCAGCGGTCATTGGGCAAGAGGCAAGATACACTTGGGACAGGTCACCACTCCCTCATGAATAATCTCTTTTTTCATTTTCTGTTTCAACTTTGTCCTCTTCACAGTAGCAGACATGCGGGAAATATATAGCAGTAGGCTAGAGTTGGGGTAAATTACAGTGTCATCCATTGCAGAACCAAGACAGAAGATACAGTACAAACTATCATGTACTCCAACTATAAATTCATGACTACAAGTCAAAATTAGATAAATTACAGATAAAAATAACAAAGACACAAACAGAGTTACACACAATAATTAGTTGTGAAAAGAACAAGCTAGTGTTTCTAATCTAAAGTTAGATCTAAAGAAACGGCAAGAATAAGAGTATATATTGCACAAATATTGATAATACAGCATACTCGGGTAAAAAGACATGAATATGCAAGTTTAACAGGGGGAAAAAACTCCAGCTTATTTACAGAATTTGAGTATACAGTATAATATGCAACATTACACTAATACAGCAGCAGTTCGAAGTAGCTAAGGCATGTGCACACATACCTTAGCATCTGAGAGATAGTGTAAGTGATTCATGATCAGATCAGAACATTTGCAACCATGAGCATGTTTGTAAACAGTTACTGAGTCAGTTGTGAGCAGCAGAGATCATAAAATCTAACAGCAGATGGAAGGAACGACCTGCGGAAGCACTCCATAGATCATCTAGGGTGTAGCAGTCTGTTGCTGAAAGAGCTCTCCAGCTCTGCAGCAGCTCCATGCATGGGGTGGGAGACACTGTCCATCAGTGATGTTATTTTTCTTACAGTCCTTTTGTCCCCCACCACCTGCACTGGGTCCAGGGGGCATTCCCAAGGATAAAGCTGGCCCTCCTAATGAGTTAATCCAGTCGCTTCCTCTCAGCTACAGATAAGCTGCTGCTCCAGCAAACCACACCATAGAAGATGGCTGATGCCACCACGGAGTTAAAGAAGGTCTCCAGGAGCGCCCCCTGCACTCCAAAAGACCTCAGTCTTCTTGAATCTAGCTTTATTATGGTTACCATGATAATGTGCTTATTTGGTTTAGCCCAAAATACTTTTTGAATTTGTAATGCAAGTAACTTGCTAGATTAGTTATTTTTCCTAATTTATTTAAAGTTTTTATGAACGGTTGTTGCTATTGAATATTTATTTATTATTTTATTGAGACTTATTTTATTGGCAACTGAAGATGTAGCATGATGCAGCTTATCTTTGTATCCAGCTGCATCATAGGTAAATTTCTCCCAAGGGAGACTAATAAAGATACTTTGACTTTCCAAAAAAAACATTACTCAAATAACTTGCACAAAGAGAAAGTAAATGGACATTAGAACTATTGCACAGCTGGTTAATTTCTTGATACTTCTTACAGCTTTTTAAGTTGGTCCGAATGGGAACAGACAAAGCATGTTTTGTGTCAAGTTCTGTGAAGTATGTACACTGTTCTTGATGCACCCCAGTTTTGTATATTGCATGTGTTCAAATGGAGTAAAATGTATGCATACAATTTACAGTATGTCAGTTTACTGTAAATTTTATGTGTACCAGAGTAAGTCAGTTATCTATATGGTGGCAGAAATTAATCATTAAATAAGCCAGACTGCCTTACTTAAAAATTAATTGCCTTTAAGAGTCAACTGAACAGTAGTTCCAAATGTTTTACATGTCAAGGTTAGTGAATCTTTGTTAATGCAGATGAAGCTTCTATGTAGCATAGCATAAAATGAAATAATGCTAATATTTGCTCATAGCTGCAACATTTGGGTCGTATGTTCTGTATATTGCATGGTGGAGCGTATGCGCATTATATTTTGTCCAAGTCGGTCGTGGCAGATGACTGTACAAACTGAGCCTGGTTCTGCAGCAGCTTTCCTCCTTTTAAAGGGAGGTTTTCCTCTCCACTGTCGCTACATGCATGCTTGGGATCCCTGCAAAGTCAACGACACATTGCAAGCAACTGCCCACTGTGGTTACACACTCATCCAGAAGGAGTGACTGCTGCAATTCAATGACTCAATCCAGTCACCTGGGTTTCCTTAGATAGAAAACTTTTTAACCAATCTGCCTGTAAGATTTGATTTAATTGACTTTGTAAAGTCCCTTCAGATGGCATGTTGCAGATTGATGCTTTATAATTAAAATTAATGGAACTGAATCGAACACTCAAACCAAAAATATATCTTGACATTGTTACACAAATTGTGGCCTGTCCTTACCGGCAATTAAATTATGTATGCTACAGTATGCTGCTGTCCAGGTCAGATGCTGCTGCTGTTCATACTGACAAGCCTCAGAAATGTATTAATCTTGGACTGCACCAAAAAACGCCCGCTCATTGCTGCACAAGATGAAAGGAATAAAAAGATTTCCCGGTTGGTCAAAGGTTGCAACTCAGTTTTACAAGCGGAAATGTTATAACTAATAGTTTGTTGTTTATCATATATATATAATGATTTTGAGAATTTCCTGTCATTGTCAAGCTAAAGCATAACATCTGCGTTAGATTTTTTTGAAGAGATATGACAAATGTTGCAAAATAAAACATGAGTGCTAAAAAAATGTTAAGTAAAACATTGTTTTACTGCCTAATTTATTATTCAAGTCAATGGCTTTTTTTCTTCATCCTAGATTTTGACTGAGAATTATCAGTCCCATTGTTCCTTAACAAAATATAAACCAGGTCAGATGTCAGACACCAACTCATCTTAGTCAGAGAACAGTTTGATACTTGACAGCAAACAGACCGCTGTCAACCCAGACTGAATAAAATATCTTGCTCCAAGCAAACAGAGAATGAAAGCGGGGTTTTTTGGGTCACCGTCCCTTAATGCATCTTCAGAGTCTTTGTAAGTGGCACAGTAAACACTAAAAATGCCTTGAAATACTTTGGCCTGCCTCAAAGTTTGTATTTATTTCAGATGGGGGAGCTTTCAAAGCTGGGAGGGAGGATAATCATCTTCAAACGATAATCCGTAAACATAAGGAATTTGACTGAAAGGTGTTCTGTGAGGACAGAAAAAAGAAAGTCCTAATCTGAGGGAACAGAACTGTGTGTTTACGGCACCTTAAAAAAGAATTGTTGTTTTTTTTTTTGTTTTTTTTTTTGCTTTTTAGTCACACTTATATGTTTATGTCCATGACAGGTTGAATAAAAGAAAATTCAGTCAAATGATGCTTTTATTTATGAATTTAAGAATAGATATCCAAACTATTCTGGTGATAATACGCCTTAGTTGTGATGAACCAGAGTTTTGGAAAACTGAGTCAAATCTCACCAGCCACATCCTGACCTAATCACTGCCAGAACTGTAGAAATAAAAAATAAAAAACTTAAACAGAACCTCTCTCACCAGAAGTAAACCAAGCAATCTCAAAAAGCAACACATCGTGCCATGATCTAAAGAAAGTCAGACCAGATGAGTAATTAGTCAGAATAGATTTAAGCTATTGCTAAATCCTTAGGTTTCTAGTGAACCACAGAGAGCGCTATTGTCCACACATGCAGAAAACATACAATAGTGGTAAACTTTCCAGAACAAAATCCAAAGTACGGCAGGCCTCATTTGCTTCGACTAGTCAGTGTTCACGATTCCATAGAAAGCAAGTAACTCAGAAAAATAGCATCCATAGGGGTTCAAAGGCCAAAAGGAACATGAAGGCCTGTCTCGTGTTATGCCAAAAAAAAATAATAATAATAATAATGCACCGATGAACTCCATGACCTGTTTTCTAAACCTGTGAATTCTGAGGCAGTGGCTCCCCAAAATGTCATTTAGGATGATTCTTGATTCTTAGGTAAAATATTGTGTGAAGTGAAGAGACAAAACTAAGAAATTGTGGTTTGTCTAGCTTTTCCCCTCAGTAAACGAGAATATCAAGTGAAAATCGCAGTTTGTATTTACTGGGTATATCTTTGTCTGATATTAAAATTTGTATTGTGTTCTGAAACAACCCTTTGGGACTTCAAAAACAGAAGATGTCTGTAAGGTGGCAAATATCTTCTCACAGCACTGCATATGTGGTGTTTCTAATTAATACACAATGAAATTTGAAGTGCTTCTTTATTTACAAAGTAATGAAATACACTGCCGCTTTCTAAGAAGTTTTCTAAAAGTAATGACAAAGCCGTCACACTGAGCACTGACACGCAGTTCTAGACAGAATAATTTACATGATATAAAAGCGGTCAGTCAAAAAATAATAATACAGCAGTACATATGTTTGGGAAAAAAAAATACATTATTTTCAAAGAATTGAGGTAGAAAAAGCACACACTGTTCAATGATGACATTTGACAAGAGTTTGTACAGGTCACAGCAGAGCTTAAAATGGGAGGGCAGTCCGGAGGGAAGTAAGCGCATCCTGATTTCAAAAGGGGCAAGGAAACATTGTTGACACGCAGTGAAAAACAAGAGTCTCAGGAATAGACCAATTGTTCAAGTGAAAAGGTCAGGAGCTACTGTGGAATGAGACCCATCAAGGCAAGATGACAAGCGTAGGAAAAACCCACCGTATTAAGATTCTTGACACACACAGGAATGAATGAGTTCATGTTCGTTCAAGCGTGCAATGTTTGACTAAACCACCCAAAGATTTGCCTTAACGCTTCTTCAAAAATTGCTCTTTTCCTGATGTATGTTTTGGTTTATGTGCGCCGCAAAGAGTGAGACAAATGTTTCATGCAGAGACACAACAGAACACTTTGTTTCATTTAAAATAATGAACGCTGCCATTGCAAGAGCAGAAAAGGTTCTCTTCACGGTGCACTTTATAACGTCACTCTGCTCTGTTCTCCTCGATTTCAGTAACCTTTATAGTTTCCTGAAACCTTTGTGGAATTGCATGAGCAGCCCAATGTAAACGCTACTACAGGAAATAAGGGCCCATAAATACCATTTACTGTAATCCTTGCTAAAGGTGTTCACTTCTAGGATGTGCTCACGAAGAAATGAAGACAGCTGAAAGACACTGTGCCACAAAACAAATACTCTTATCCATAAAACATCACTTTAGGTTATGTACAGAAATTTGTCTGATTGATTTTTGTTCTAGCTGAAAGCCCTAGGGTAATTGTTTTTGTTTACGTGTCATATCTTTTTGTCGCTGCGATATCACACCATAAATCAGGAGCCAGGATGTAATTGTGGCATATGCACAAAAGCAGCTTCAGTTTAAGTGGCCCATCAAGGACGCACTATGTTGTTTTCTCCTAAAATAGAATGACTGAGTCATCTGCAAACTGAAGTAATCCTGCTGTCTCCATGGCTTCGCGGAGAACCTTAACAACTACCAAGAGTGACTTTTCTTTCTGTCAGTCTGTGTCTTATCTACAGGTCTGCTGTGTGTGCTGTGCCCTTTAGGCAACGAATGCATTTTAAAAACCGGACCAGCGTGCACCCAAATGTATGCTGCTAATCATGCAGGTTTACACTTTTAGAGCCTCGTGCACCCCCACAGCAGAGAGCCGGCGGTTGATGTTGCGATAGCGGCAGCGGAGAAGGTCACGGTAGGTGGAGCGCAGGTCTCGGTTGAAGAAGGCGTAGATAAAGGGGTTCATCAATGAGTTGGCATAGCCCAACCAGAGCAGAGTGCGTTCCAGCCAGATGGGCACACAGCTGCACTCCACCCCACAGATAAATGGCCTGGCAGTGGTCAGGATGAAGAATGGCAGCCAGCACACAGCAAAAACCCCCACAATCACCCCGAGTGTAGTGGCTGCTTTCTGCTCCCGCTTAAAGATGGAGATGTTTTTACGCTCGCGGTTCAGCAGGCGAGACAAGGCAGCGCAGTCCTCTGCCACGCCAGGCGGCTTCAGGCCCTGCATGCGCAGCGCTTCGTTGGCCACTGTCTCAAGGCGCTCGCGCCGCGACAAGTCCGTGAAGCGGTGCTTGGCGCCGCTCTTGCGAGCTGCCCTGAAAATCTTGTAGTACATGAAGAGCATTACCAGCATAGGGATGTAAAAGGCTACTGCTGTAGAGTAGATGGTGTAACCAAAGTCTTGGCTAATGAGGCACACACCGGCCGTGTGGACATTTTTGGCCCAGCCGCAGAAAGGTGGCAGGGTGATGGACGCTGACACCAGCCACACTCCCAGGATCATTTTAGCCATCAGCTGACCGTTCTGCCGTGCTGGGTAGGTGAGAGGCCGTGTGATCCCAAGATATCTGCCATAGAGGAAGCAGAAAGACATCAGCATTAGTTTCAATGTTTTTTTAGCAACAGACCAGACATTAAGGCTTCTTGAGTCGTTTTTCTGAAACTCTAAAACCATGAGCACTGCAAAAACAGAACTAAAAATAAGTGAAATGTTCTTAAAATGAGTGTATCTGTGCTTGTTTTGAGCAGGTAAATAAGATGATCTGCCAATGGAAGAAGATTTTTGCACTTAAAATAGGAACAACTCATCTCCACCGTCTTATTTCAAGTGCAGTATGTCTAATTATCTTATTCTAGGCAGATAATCTTATTTAACGGCTCAAATCTAGGACAAAAACACAAATTTTTGGAACATTTTACTTCTTTTTAGGTCTGTTTTTGCAGTGAGTTAGATTTGCCATACTTTGCATTGCAAAAGTATTCATACCACTCAAACATTTTGACACACAACAACCAGATCCGACAATGCATTTTAGTAAAGTGCATGACGTGCATTTATATTCAGTCTCCTTCAATACTCTTAAATAAACTTTGAGGCAACCAATTGCTTTTAGAAGTCACCAGTGTGCATTTTAATCTCAGCATAACTCAAAGGCCTCAGGGGCTTGTTAGACAACATTGGTCAACAAACAGCATCATGAAGACCAAGAAAGACGGCAGACAGCTCAGGGATAAAGTGGAGAACTTTAAAGCGGGGTTAGATTATAAAACTATACCTCAAGCTTTCAGCAGCTCATAGATCACTGTTAAATCTGTCCTCTGAGAACGGAAAGAGCATTTCACAGCAGCAAACCTACCGACACACGACCACTGACCTAAACTGACTGAGAAAGAAGAGCAATAACCAAAGAAACCACAAAGAGGTAGTAGTGGTAATTCTGGAGTAGCTGCGGAGATTTAAAGCTCACATGGGAGAATCTGTTGACGGGGCAACTATTAGCCATCACCTCCACAAACCTGGGCCTCACAGAGGATTAATAAAAAGAAAGTCATTGTGCTGCTACTTAGTGGACACTAAGAACTTTGGTCTGTATGCAAAACACTATGTGATGGACAAGTTACGCTGCACAGCTTCCTGAACAGGCCAGAGCTCTGGTGGTCCTTATGGCGGCAGCATCATGCTGTGGGAATGCCTTTCTTCAGCAGGGGCGGCTGAGCTGAAAGGAGGTGGATGGAGCTAAATATGGAGGAACGTCTAAAATAAAACTTGTTAGACGCTGCAAACAATTTAAGACACTTAGCTACTTTCAAGTGTTTAAATGGCCCAGTCAAAGTCCAGACATAAATGGTATGGAGGATTTATGGCAAAGATTTCTAGTTGCAGTTTACAGACACTTTCCATTTAACCTGTCCACGGCTGAGCTCTGTTGCATAGAAAAAGGTTCCAAAAAACGGACGTACAGCATGTAAGACAGACACTGGAGTTTGTGGTTGTAATGCGACAAAACGTAAAAACGTGGTCAACAGAGTTGACCCCATCTACAAGGTTTTTCTCACAGAAGAGGCCCGCAGACACATGAGGTCTTTTAGTATATGGGGGTATTAAATGCATTTCTTTAAGAGGTCATAACCGTTGTAATAGCCTAGAGATTTTTCCCTGCTTCACTGTGGCTCGTGAAGCTTAGCAGCTGGAAAAAGAGCCATCAATCAAATAGGCAGCAAGGCGGATTCCAATAGCAGTTGAGGGGTGTCAGAGGAATAAAAATAGGTGTGAAAAGCTTGGATATGTGAAGAACAGAGAAAATAGCCACTATTCTCACAAAATGAAAAATGTGTGTCAACTTCACACCATATTTTGGCTCAATATCCACATTCATCTTAAGCACCGAATGTGTCATTGATGAAAAGTTGTACATTTGAGGCTTCGAGGTCTTCTTTGGTTTCCACTCTATTGTTAATCAAAAGATAAAGGAGAGCTTTAGGGAGCAGGAGGCAATTCCTCCCGTCGCACAGCAGCGATGCTATCGCCGGAGTGAAAATCAAACTCGGCTCAGTCAGCTTAGGAAGGATTCGTGCTCTCGCGGGGAAGCTTTCAGATGCTGAGTTTGCACTAGACAGCTCTAGTCTTAAAATGTTCCTTCTTTTGTACACATCCGCTCCAGTGTTTCTACGGCGGAGGCCGGTGCTTGTCACTCATGCTCGGCAGCGAAATTCGCAAGCCAAACATCATCACTTGGCTGCCGAGCAACAGTCTAAACGCTGCATTTATTTAAACTTTAAGGACAGAAGCAGACAGACTGTCAGCCATGTGAGCAGCGGGCAGCTTACAGTGCATGTGGTATTGATCTTGATCAGAACAATTTAGTGTGGACAATAGGGCTCCCATGCACTGAGGGTGAAAGCATTTGGTTCTAAACACAGATCCAAACCCTCAGTTGTGTGAACATCTGATACACATTCAATGTTTGTTTTGTTTGTTTTTTATCATTAAATCAGCTTTAAAAAAAAAAAAAGTGGCACATTGCTGCATTTTATTCCTTCACCCTCCTCTTGGACTATATGTGTGATTTGAAGGACATCAGAGGCGTCTGACCTGCATGCATTTCATTTCAGAATACATAAGTATTGTCATGACAACAAGTGAAACGTCTATGTTTTTGTCTGTAGTGTAGATCCCAATGCATATTTCCTGCTTTGCAGGGGCTCTTTGCATTGCTGTAGCCTGAATGTAATGTGCAATAAAATTAATGAAACAAATCTTGTGCCGTAGACCGATAAACTGGCTCAGATTCCCAGTTAATCTCATATTGTTCATGCGCACATCCTAAAGATCCCTTGGCTCAGGTTAGCAGTGCAAAATGGGTATTACAGACAGATTCAGCTTACAGTGCCTTTAACCACATGTTTGACCAGTTTACTACACTCAATTAAAATGCACTTAAGCTATGAAGTGGGGGATAAAAATAGTCAGATGGGTATTATCAAACAGAAACTAGACAAACATGGGGAATGGCTCTCGTCAAGCTATGGGAATTCATAGATATACATAATGGATTGGCAGAAAGCCTCTCTGGCTGCTGACTGATGAGAGTGCTGTCTGTGGGGGTAATTATCTGGAGCTGCAGAGGGCAGTTCTCTACAACTATGACTCATTTTCAGATTTGATTTGAGACAGTCTTTCGAATCTAATTAAAAAATACATTTGTTTGCCAACACTGGGTTTACCAACCTCCACCCAATCAGGCATAACATTATGAACACGTGCCTACTAGTGTGTTGGTGACACCTTCTGCTACCATTACAGTCTGGTTCAGGTATAGACTGCACTGCTGTGTGCTTTGGCATTCGGCACTAAAATGTTAGCAGTAGATATATTAAGTCCCGTTAGTTGTGAGGTAGAGCCTTCTTGTATCGGACTTGCTTTTCCAGCACATCCTACAGCTGCTAGACTCGATGGACATCTTGGAAATGTAGGGCCCAAATCTCCACCTCAAATCAGTGTTATGTCCCCAAACTTTTCCTGCATTATTTCAGATTTCTGGCCAACCTCAATCTCCCGCTAGTATAGGCCACAGGAATACTGCTTCTGTGAAAAGGTGCAGACAGTCTGCAGCAATGCTTTGGTTGGTGTTAGGTGTGAAAGTAACATCCACGTGTATTGCAGGGCCCGGGAGTTTCCAGCATAACGTTTTGCTCGCTTTCTTCCCATTGTCCAAGGTAAATAAGATAAGAGAAAATGAGACTCATCAGACCAGGCCACCATTTTCTATTGCTACATTGTCCATTTCTGATACTCACAGTAGACAGGGCTTAGCATGGGTACCCTGCACTGCAAAAACATAACTAAAAACAAGAAAAATCTTCTTGAAATGAGAGTATTTTTCCTTGATTTGAGCATGTAAATAAGATTATTTGCCAATGGAATAAGATTTTTGCACTTAAAATAGGGACAATTCATCTCCATCATCTTATTTCAAGTGCTGTATATCTAATTATCTTATTTTAGGGGTAAAAATACTAATACCATTGGCAAACAATCTTATTTACCTGCTCAAATCGAGGGCAAACACATTAATTTCAAGAAAATTCTACTTATTTTTAGTTCTCTTTTTGCAGTGTGACTGGTCTGTAGGTGTGCAGCTCCATGTACAACAAACTGTAGTGCACAGTTATGTCATTTCCCTTTGGGTTTAGTAAAGTATTTTTTGAACTGAACTGAAACGAAGATCTGACGGATCTCTCAGAACCAGTTGGATCGTATTACATTGCACACCCTTCCTGGCTTATATGCGGTCAGCCAGGTTGTGTAGGACCACTTTGGATAGATATCAGCCACTGCAGATCAGGAGTACCAACAACAACAAAGCTGCAGGTTTGGTCTTGCGCTGACATCTAGCCATTCTAATTTCATAATTATCAAAGTCTCTCAAATCCTCAACTTGCCCATTTTAACTGCTTCTAACACAATGTTGATGAGAAAGTTTTCATTTATTGACTTATGTAACCTTCCCCTGTAGATAACAAACAGTTGTCATAATGAAGCAATATCTAGTGCTATAACCTTCCTCTTTCAGTGGTCATAATGTTATGCCTAAGTATCTGACTTGCAATTCATATACCAAACAGGAAGCGCAACACCATCGTATATTCAGGTTTTGCTTTATTCCACCTCATTTCAGGTACGATATTTATTTTCTGTCATCTTTACCTGGCCACAAATCAAACAAAAGCTATGAGAGTTAAAAGTTCCTGGCATTGTTTCTAAAAAATTTGAGCAATGAGTTTAAAGATATTGCAATCATTTCTTGTGTTGAATACATCCATTGTATTTCTGCAGCTTCATTCCATTCCAGCGTGTTTATGGGGTACAACTATCCAGGGTAAAATCTGAAACTGTGCAAGAATTCCATCTCCATACCATATTTATAACCATGGGGGACACCTCACAGCAGAAGCACATAATCAAGCCTAAAACCCGCTGCGTCCCATGATAATCACCTCCCATTAAACAGCGTGAGGAGAACCAGAGAGAGCGGCGGACACGTCGCGGAGTTTAGAGGCTTGTTTTCAGATCACCAGAGGATTTGGGGCATATCCGCAGCCACAGCAGCCCTCAGGGATTACCCAGCCACTGACAAGAAGCGTGCCCAAGCTAATGGAGAATTCCATTACTTCTGCCAGGCTGCCAGCCAGAGCGCTGTAAAGTGAACTATTTTCTGCACTTAAAGGCTGTAAGAGGCCACGGTGTGCAGCAGCCGTCTGTCATCACCAGCGGCACCTCGCAAACCTTTTATATCCGAGAGGGCATACATATTGAAATATTTAAAAGCAGGAGTTGGTTTGGAGGGCGAAGTTGAAAAAAATTTGAAATAGGTCCACCAGAAAATAAATACATAACAGGTTGGAGCAACAGTAATCGACGCAAAAGGTGGAATTGTTTGCTCGCTCATCTCACTCAGTGCATTGGAGGATAATTCAATGTAATTGATTCAGAAAGTCTTGTCAAGTGTTGCCAGATTTTCTTTCTCAGTCTGTCACATGTGAGTGAAATGGTCACAGATATCTACACGTTGACTAGAATTGCACCATTTTTGCGAAACAACTGTCTCCTAAAAACTCTGAAAAGCGCAGCTTGGCTGCTTTTTATCCATCACTCAGCTGCGGCTATTCACTGCTTTCAAGCTTGGTTTGGTTTATATAAAGCAACTAAGAGTGTTGAAAAAGGGTTTTAATTTTAATTATGTTTTTTTTTATTAATGTGAAATTTAATTTTAACATCTGATGAAATGGGTTAAAATTTAGAAGAATAAATTACTTTTTTATTTATTTCTTGAACTACTAATGAATAGTTTCAATCTATATCTGCAGGAGATGAGAATCAGCAAGCTCTCAGTTTGGTAACGTGGAGAAAAAATTGGCTAGTGAGACAGCATGATCCCTGCACAGATCACGAAGGGAGGCAATTATTTTGCCCCACTATCATCATTTTTGCATCAGTCAGTTACACCGGCTTGGATTGCTTTGCTAAAATGTACTTGCAACCAGACATGGAATTGCTACCCGTATCAATGTATATAGTTTTTTTTATATATATAACAGAATCACAACTATGTTCTGTCATAGTGTTCCAGTGGTTTAAATTTATTTTAATGAGATGGAAGAGAAAAGGTCAGAGTGAACAGAGTTTTCTCCTGTAATAAAAAAAAAGATCAGTATGCAAAGGAAAAGAGCAAACTAGGACCAGTGTACCACTCAGCTGAAAGGCCATGGGCCAGCTATTGACTTTAAACTGCAGGACCAGCATAACTAAAAGTTTACGCAATTTTAAAACTTTGACTTTTTAAAAGCTTGTTATACCTGCATACACCTCAGGATTTTCTTTTTCAGTTGCGAGGCTCAGCTTTTCATCCATCCATCCAAGAAGCAGGGTACACCCTGGACAGATCGCCAGTCCATCATGGGGGCGGACTCAGATTTGTGCAGCCAAGTCAAAAAAACTTAAGCCTGTTTTTGTATGCAAGGCTTGCAAAATCATATTTATTTATTTATTTGTTTATTTGATAGGGACAAGTATGTTTCATGAATCATGTCACACACTACAACATTTTAGCTAAGGCTAATTCTCAATGCCTGTCCCCAGTTAGGATTTTACACAAAACACAGTGACTGTACACAAGGCACAACAGAACAAGTTACACACTAAAACATCAGAGATAAAAGATCAGGTCAGTTAAATCATTAATGTTCACATATCTGACCTTTCAATAAAAAGTCTTTAAGTTTATATTTAAAAAGGACCCAGTTTGACTCTCCCTTCAGTTCTGCAGGTAATGTATTCCATGTTTTGGCACCTTGTACAGTGAAAGCTGATTGTCCGAAGGAAGTTTTGCGTCTGGGTACTTGACAGTTTCCACTGTGAGCTCCTCTTGTGACTGAGCCCACAGCTATCATAACCGGTGTACAATATTTTGTTGATTTTACTAATCCGGTGTTTCTCTAAGCAGTTCTCACCCTTTGCACCAACTTTTGCAGTTAAGGAGAGTCTTGGGGAAGACCTGCAAAGAGCCTGTCTGAAAGACTTTGAAACTGTGATTTTAATTTTACAGTGCTCAAACCAAAATGCTACATAAATAAAGGTAAATAGATTACCAGGGCCCATTTTCAAATGTGTGTATGAGCAAGGTGATCACAAAGTCATATTAAAGTCAGAGATTAAACATGGTATTGTTAGCCAAGCACGTCAGAATAACCGCACGTCACCAGAGGTTATTTATACCCACCTGAAACAGAGCTGGCACATTTCTGATCAAGTAATTCAGCCATAGTAAAAAATTGTTCTGAATTTTTGTGTGATTATGCCGTTTGCAGCTGTAGCTTGCTCTGCTCTCTCCTTTCTCTCCTCTCGGTCTCAGTTTACTCACACAGCTGTTTGCAATGCTTGGCCTCTCCCTCCTGCATGTTGAACGGCAGTCTGTCACAAGATTCAATCGAAGTAACGAGGAGAACAAAATGTGGTCTGATTCTAAATGTTAATACGGTTCATTCTATGGAGAGGTGGAATTAAATAAAACGTGTGACATGTCTTTTGTTTTAAGTAGCTACTTACTGGAGGTCAGTTATTTGTGATTTAATGGTCCCACCTCAGATGGCTCTGCCATGTGTGTCTGGGTTTTCGCTATTAAGATGTTCAGACCAAAACCATTAAACCTACATTGGCACAGTGGTTTAAACAAGGTATAAATGCATCAGGTTATTCTTTTTCCTTATATTAATGAGCAGTTTCCTTTTTATTTCTATCTATGTTTTTGTCAGATTAATGGGGTCCTACTACGAATATTGCAGCATCCTGAATGTCGCTCCTGCTGAGTAAATTAAGCAGAACAAACTCACAATATCAATGTGGACCAGTAAATGCTGGGGAAATTATCACAATCCTGAGGTTATTGGGTTTGATTTCTTTTTTCTTTTTTTATAATTTTTTATTCACTTGTTTTATTATTAAACCTTTATTTAGTCAGGCAAAAGACCCACTGAGATTCAAACTTCTTTTATAAAGGGGACCTGACAGCAACACAAGTTATATTGTACAAAACAAATGGTACAACAAAACGAACATTGACAACATAAAATATGAATGAAATTGACAATTAAAATGCAAGAGTTGTAATTTCAGTAATAACTTAAAAATGCAAAACACTAATAAGTTAGGATTTAAAATTCAGGCACTGTTCAAAGGATTCTTGTTGGATTTCAAAGGATTACGTCCCTCAGCAAAATGTTTCTGATCATTTCACTTCTGATTGGAGGGCATTCCAAGCAGAAGGAGCGGTGTTTTGATCAATTTCTTGTTATGCTCTTTAGGTCTTGCCTTACTACTTTATGCTATGTATTCAGTTTCTCAGTTTATTTTGTGCTCTTTGTTCATTTTAGAATTAATAATGTTCCATTGATTGATAATTTATTGATCTACCTGCTTATCATTCCTTCTCAGCTGCCCCACATATCCCCTGATTTACACAGCTGTTGTCCATGACCACACCTCCCCACAACACAAAGGTTCACTGTTTTTTTTTTTTCGTTCTTTGCTGGTTTCTTCCATTGACTTTATGTTCCCTGTTGCTCCCTCGCTTCGTTTATTTTTCGTACCAACATTATCAGTTCTGTTTTTGTTTTGTTTTCTCTTATCAAAAACCTGATCACTTCACTGCATTTGGGTCTCCTAAGCCAAAGCATGACAGAAATATAGTTCACCTTACTGCACTTTTAAGTTACTGAGTTTTTAAATGTAAGCAAGGCATTGATACATTTTCAATTTAAGATCACAGTGATCACATCGATCATGGCCAGTAGTCAATGACTTTGTTTCTCATCTGTTCTTGGATTTCTTTAGAAATGGGTATGATGTGTTGCCATTTTTCAGCCCACTTAATGCTGTCGATCAGGTTCTATTTAAAGGATTCTTCATTGTACAAACTGTACTTTATGTATCAGAACATATCTGTCAGTATATGATTAAATTAAACACAGATTTCCAAAGAATGTTTTTTTTTTCTTTTAAATCTATGGAGATATATTTAGAATAAAGTTGAGCTAGCAGACTTCTGCTAAACTTACAGATTCTTAAATAAAATTTAATTCAGAATGCCAACAATACCCTTCAGCTGCTAAAGAGAAATTATAAGAATTTAAATAAGTTGTTTTTTCTCAACAATTATTGTTTATAAGGTCTTCAAAACCAGCTTTCAGAAGTTACCTTAATTTAAATACCTTGGCTTGATTTTAAAACCTCTGATACGATGTGTAACTCCTAAACATTCCTGGTTTTCAAGTCTTCCCAGACGGCATTTCCAAATACGCTTTAAAAACCATTATATTTTGCTGTACCTTCTCAATGTAGTTGCATATTTGGGCTTTCTAAACTTAGCAAGTCATTTACGGTTACAGTGACACACCTAGATCCACAAAGAGGTTGGCTGTCTTGTGTTGTAAAGGTGTTTATGATGTCTGTTTAACATCCTGTTAATTGTTGGAAAGCACTGAAGTGGACATTTATGGCCTTCCCGGCATAAGTCACCACCTGCCAGTTGGGGGGAGGCTGCTGGCTCTCAGCGCATTAGAGATGATGGGCAGCTATTAGTGCCGCAGTGATAAATTGATTCCCCTCCCAACAGTGGGCATCTCCATCCCTGTCAGAGCTGCCCGTCCTTGGAAAACAAAGCACTTACCCTACAGCCTCAACACAAGATGGAGAACAGGCTAAAAGAACAGAAGATGTGACAACTGAACATTACGCTCAGAGACAACAGCTAAGGATGATTCCTCCATCTTTGTAGTGCAGATGAAACTTTCTGAGAAACAAACAGCAGCTTGACTCTAGGGTGGCTCTGAAGATGTGTGACATTCTATCACTTATGAGAACAAAGGCTTTTATTCTGACTGGCCCTTTTTAGTCTCAGTTTGTGAAGGCCTGCCATTACTGCTCAATGCAGGGTGAGACGCTTCATTTCAACCGGAATGATAGTGCACACTTTTGGATGATCACTCGTAGGAGGCATTCTGTGTTGCATCATTCCCAAATCCAGCATTGGATGGGTAATCAAAAATCCAATTTAATATATTTTTAGGATGTGCTTCAAGCATTTTGGGGGGAATCAAAATTGGACTTCATTCCTCAGGATTCATTCGCCCTTTTGACAGTCTGCTTTTACAAGTCAATTGCTGTCAGGATGTTTCCTGATTTAAACTGCTGCTTGTTTTTATGTTTTTGCAGAGGCTGTATTCAATTCCTGGTAAGCTGTTATTGGTGAAATTGTCTTTGAGTTCCTAACTTTGTTCCAACAAGTCGTGTGACGCATTTTATTGCAAAATATAATGGGTAATGTGTGCTCTTTATTCAAAGCAGACAGAAAAGCATAATTACCGTCGCACATATTCTCGAACACTGTTCCTCCTCTGTTTAGGTCCGTGTCTGACATCCTGTACCATCAGACTGTGACCACATAGTGGTTATGACCTTTCTGATGTTTTCACATCTGTGTCTCTCACAGTGACAACCGTCAGGGGCCTGTTAGCTCCTTTGGTTTGAACACTGCACTTTGAAAGTACTCACATGGTCACATAGTTATATCTGTGACCCAAGGCTCATTACATACTTTATCACGCATTTGACATCAGTGCTATGTGTAAATGTATACATTTCCTTGTGGTGTTTTGGGGGTTGGCGCTGAAAATCTACTGTCAGCATTCAATTATAGATTTAGTGGGATATTGTTTTTGTTTTTTTGTTTTTTTGTTTGTTATTTTTTTAAAGCCCTTAAGATTATGATTCCATTCATCGTCTATATTGCCTTATCCTTGTATGTACGTAAAGTAGTGCAAAATTGTTAGCTGGAAGGACAAGGACGCATGTTTTTCCAAGCTTTATCCAAAAAAACATCTGAAATGTGAGGTGTGCATTTGTATTCAACCCCCTTTGCTCTGATGACCCTAAAGGAAATTCCTTTAAACCATAATTATAGAAGTCCAGCTGTGTAACTTAGCCTGAGAGTACAGCCATCTGTTCTGTGAAGGCCTCAGAGGTTTGTCAGAGAGCATTAGTAAATAAAATGCGTCATGAAGACCAACGAACACAGCAGACCGGTTAGGCAGTCATGGACAGAAATAAAGATGGGTTGAGTTATAAAGCAATATCCCAAGCTTGGAACATTTAAAAAAAAAACACTGTTCAATCCATCATCCAAAATTAGGTGTACGTAATAACTGCAAAAGTACTAAGATATGGATGTCCTCCTTAACTGACTGGCCAGGTAAGCAGAGCACTGATCAGAGAAGCAGCCAAGAGTCCCATGATATCTGTCAAAGCTACAGCCAGTCCCTAGCTCAATTAGTTGTGCACTCTACCAACCTTGTCTCTAGAGAAGACATGACAGACAAAAAGCAGTGTTGAAAATGGTTGTTAAAGTAGCCATAAGGCATATCGGCAAAACAGGTCCTGTTGAACACACCATCTCCACTCTGATAACTGGTGGTGGCAGCATCATGCTGTGGGGACGCTTTACTTCAGAGTTGATGGAACGATGGTTGGAGGAAAAATACCAGTCAATCCTGGAAGAAAATACATTAGAGCAGGGGTGTCAAACTCATTTCTACATTGGGCCACTTTGGCATCATGACGTTGTTAAAAGGGCCGGTTGCACGTGTATAGATGATACTTTTGATTTCAAAATTTCATTTTAGTTTACAAAGAAATATAAAAAAATGCACAGTAACATAAAAGTAGCATCCTTTGGCCCAGTTTATACAGTTTATCTGCAAAAAAAAGTTCATATTGTGGTGAGTTACACTTTAAACTCTCATTATTCCGCATCACTTTTTCTCTTTTTGGACATTTCTGGGTTGTTTTAATGTGTAATGAAACGATATGCCTTGTTTGTCTTGACACTTGACTTGGGTGGAGGTTCACCCTCCAACACAAAAGTGACATTAAACAAAGAGCCAGAGCTTCAATGGAATGGCTTAAATCAAAGCATATCCATGTGTTTGACTGGCCCAGTCAAAGTCCAAACATAAATCCAACAAGACAATCTGGTGCAGAACCTAAAAACTGATGTTGACAAACAGTCTCCCTCCAATCTGACTGTGTTTGAGCTATTTTCCAAAGAAAAGATTCACATTTCCCAACAGACTTGCACCTCTAATTGCAGCAAAAACCTGTTCTGCACAGTATTCAATTATGGCGCTAAATGTAAATGCAAAATATAAAAAATCATATATCCACAGCCTTCCACATTACAGTTGTGCATTACTTTTTGTTGAGCTATGACTTAAAATCCTGAAATACATTAAAGCTTTTAGTTGCAACATGACCAACTGAAAATGTTCAAAGGGTAGGAATACTTTAGCAAGGCATCAGCATGTTTCGCTAATTTCATCCAGACACAAGCTCTACAAAAGAATGAGATAAAAATCCTGAAATTCCAAATTTCATTAAATATAAAAAACAGGACATAATTGATAAAACAGAATTTAAATAGTCATTACTTGGGTTGTCTGCTAATGTGTCTAGTCTTACACAACATCACTTAAACAAGTGTCACTTTAAAAGACTGAAATGAATAATTTCAGCTTTTTCCCACTAATATCTCGGGAATGTGCTGGCACAGAAAGCTAATTGCCAGTTTAAATATTAAATCCATTTTGTATCTGTTTTGTGGTTCAGTAAAACATTTATCAGGCATATGGTGGTTAATCTTGCATTTTGTTCACATGCATGAGCAATTCTTTTTTCATTAAACAAATGGTACAGCATTAGCATAGATGCTTGCATATCAGAGGCAAGCCATTTAGCTTCTGTTTTCCATTACAATTTGCTCCTATTTAAACAAATACTTGTTATCCTTTAGCTCATTATCACCCACAAATGCAATAGGTTTTAGTTTGTGTTTTTTTTTTTTTTGTGTTCCAACACAATTTTCCAGAATAGTTTCTTTTGTTTTTGGCACATAAAAACACACTGACTACATGCATATGATTGAAGCACTCATTCACAGTAATGCCATTTGAGTCCAACTTTATTTTCCTCCTCTGGCCAATAATTTGGTATTAAGCTTCTTTTTATACATCAGGATATTTATAATTTAGTTGGTTGTGGATAAATACACTCACCAGCCACTTTATTATACACATTGCTGGACCTCCTTTTCCATTAAGAGGCAAAATTATTCTTCATGGCAAAGATTCAACCAGGCGTCAGAGACCTTCTGCTGAGGTTCTGGTTCGTATTGACATGATGGCATCAACAAGTTTCTGCAGATTTGTCAGTGGCCCATTCATGAAGTGGGCCTGCCGTTCTTACCTAAGGTGCCCTGTTGGATTGTGATCCTGTTCAAGAAAACTGTTTGTGAGGATTTGTTTTATATATATATTTATTCCAAAAAAAAAGTAGGGGGCCTTAGGTTCCAACTCTCAAAAACTTACAATACAGCTATAGAATTAATTCCGGCCATTCATCACCTCAATTCTCACCCTCATACGGGTGATCAAAACATCGCTCCTTTAAGCCAGGCCAATAACAACCCTAACGACTCCTCGTTACAGAGGAGTGGACCAGTTTCGGTTCAATCTGCTGGCTTAATGGCCTAAACGACCGCCCATTACTAAGGGGTGGAGCTGTTTCGGTTGAATTTGCATGTTACCTGAGCCATTACAAGGCCTTTGTTAGGCAATAGTATAAAGCTTGTTACTCCACATTACTCCAAACTTTTTGAATTGATAAAGCTTCCTGGAGAGGAGACGAAATGTCTTCAACTACGAAAAACAAGTCCAGTTGTTTTGTTTTTTACTTTTTTTGGAATGACCATGACCTGGATGACTGAGAATCTTCACCAGTATATATATATATATATATATATATATATATATATATATATATATACTGTATATCCTGCTGTATGTAACCATGACAAGATGGGTACACCGTTATCATAAAGGGATGGACATGTTCAGCAAGGACACCATGGTAGGCTGTGGTGTTTAAATGTTCACTTGAGACTAAGGGGCCCAAAACGTGTCTAGAAGATATGACTCACACCATAAAACCCACATCACTAGCCTGAAAAAATTCACACAAGGCAAAATGGATTTGTTTGTGCCAAATTCTGACCCTACCATCTGAATGTTGAACCTCATCAGACACGGAAATATGTTTTTCAAACTGTTACCGTTACAGCCTGTGTGCACATTTTGTCTCAGGTCTTTCATGTTATGCATAAGGTGAGGCACACAGGTGAATCTAGAATTTAGGCCAGCGTTATTTTCTGTACCACTGGTCTGTATCTCCATCTGCAAATCTAAGCACCTCTCCTTGGCATTTGCTTTGACTCGGACCGTTTTTTTTTTTTTTTTTCCTGGAGGTTAGGCATTTCCTGTTCTGTCAATTGTTAAAAATGGAGTTCTTTATGGCGGCAGCAACTATGACCATAGGATGCTTAAGGTACAAAGTGCCTACATGTCTCTCCCCCTATAAGTAAATACAGTTGTATAGGTAGATGCTTGCCACTGTTTCGTGTTAAGCAGTGTGATGGTCTAGTCCAGGAGCCTTAAACCCTGCCCTGCATGTTTTAGGTGTTTCCCTGGCACCACACACCTGACCTAAATAAATGGGTGATTAACAGGCCTCTGCAGCCCCCAGTGGCTGCTGAGGAGGTCATGCATTCATTTGGTTCTGATGTGGTGGAGCAGAGACACATCCAAGACATGCATAGCAGTGGGTCCTAAGGACCAGGGTTGAAGACTCCCGGTCTCTCCCACAAACTTGTATTTGCACTTTCCATCTGTGAACCAAAATCTACAGACCCATTTAGTGAGCCACCAAAGCGTGCTATTAAATATGAAGGTGTTTGCTCAGTCCCTCTTCAATATTATAAATTGACCGCATCGCTGGAAGTGTGTGTTGGGGGGGAAGAAAGTATGTGGTGGGAATTCTGTCTTGTTCTCCTGTCATGACGATGAGTGAGCATGAGGGTGAAAAGCCCCAACCCCCACCCCAATTTTGTCACCTTCCCTTTGGTTGTCACTATGTGCCGACATGAGAAAGAAAGAGAGAGAGAGAGAGAGAGAGAGAGAGAGAGAGAGAGAGAGAGAGAGATATCTCAGAGGACACGTCAGGAGCCAAATAAGCTAAGAGGAAGTCTCCGATATGAGAAGTGGAATCTTTTTCAGTAGTTCTCATTTCACTTCTGACCTTTTTAGAGGGGGTAAAAATAATACATTTTTGAATAGCTTTAGTTACCAAGGATACCACAGGCAGCTCTGCTTTTGAGTTCGCTCATTTTGCTTCAATTTGGCATCTAGACAGCAGCTAGTACGACTGAAGTAGCTATAGAGCCCCATTATATGTCATCATTCCATTGCTTGGTAAATAGAAAGGGACACTGAGCATGGTCACTGGCCAACTTTGTCTACAGCTGAAACTAACATGCAACATAAGGGCAACTGTTTGGAGGATGTGCTTTTTTGTTTTTTTTTTACTTCCCCACCTTAAAGTGACCTTTTATTTTTGAGACATTAAAATATCAGGTCAATAAAAGCCCAGCAGAGCGTAAGAGGATGCTGCTAAGTTCAAAAAGAAATCAAACACTACAAGTGATGTCTCAAAAACGATAGATAGACAGCACAGTTTGATGTGCTGCGGAAGAGAGATAGATAGATAGATAGATAGATAGATAGATAGATAGATAGATAGATAGATAGATAGATAGATAGATAGATAGATAGATAGATAGATAGATAGATAGATAGATAGATAGATAGATAGATAGATAGATAGATAGATAGATAGATAGATAGATAGATAGATAGATATGAACAAAAACCTAATTTGAACCGATGGTATTGTTTCATAGTAAAGTGATTCTCTCTTTATTCCTTGTCCACAGTGCTCCAAACTAGTGTGCCTTGCAAAATTGTTCATATATTTTGATTTCCTTCTGAAAATTGGGAAGTAGATTGAAAAGTTTTGCTTTAAAAAGTCTTAACAAATGAAAATTGAAAACAGTGTGTCATATGTTTGTATTCAGCCCCTCTTCCTCTGAAACCCTAAATTAAATCTAGAGCCTCCAGAGGGAATCTAATTAGTGAATAAAGTCTAACTGTGTGCAATTTAATCTCATTATATATGCAGCTGTTCTGTGAAGGCCTCAGAGGTTTGTTAGAGAACATTGGTGAACAAACAGCAACATGAAGAGCAAAGAACAGACAGGTTAGGGATACAGATATGGATAGGTTTAAAGCTGCGTTAGAAAAAATATTCAAAGCTTCAGAGATCTTCCAGAGTGCTCTTCTATCCAATATCCAATATGCCACAGCTGCAAACCTACAAAGACATGGAAGTACACCTAAGCTGGCAGGCCAAGCAAGGAAAGAATCTGAGAAGCAGCCAAGAGGCCAACAGTAAATCAGGAGGAGATGCACGTCTCCATGGCACAAGTGGGAGCACAGCTCTCCCGTTTGACTGTGCCACTCCTGTCCCGGTGTCCCATAAATTGAAATAATCAATCAATCAATCAACCTTTAATTATGTATATTCCTTTACAACACACAACGTAACCAAAGTGCTCTACATAAAAATCAGCCTTAATAGAAACAGAATGAAAAACCTAAAAACCTAAACATAAAAGCAAGTACAAAATAAAATACAAAATATGACACTGTGCCGCTGAATGTTAAAAGCCAGTCTGAATAAATATGTTTTAAGCCTTAAAAACGGCAAAGTCGGTAGTAGTGAGAATGTACAGAGGCAATTTGTTCCAGAGTCTGGGTTCAGAGACTGAGAAGGCCGATCACCCCAGTTTTTGTACCTAGCCCTAGGGACAAACAAGAGCTGGTTTATTGACCTTAAGGTCCTAGTTGGGTTATAAATGCACAAGAATTCAGACAGGTATGGAGGGGCAAGAGCATTAGGGCTTTAAAAATAAATAACATTTTGAAATCAATCCTAAAAGAAACTGGAAGGCAGTGGAAAGAAAAGAGGACTGGGGGGGATGTGTTATCGTCAGGGAATGTTGGCTAAAAAAGAGGGCAGTTAATTGACGACTTGGAGACACAGACATAATGTCCTGCATTTGGCTGGGTCAAATTCTGAAGAGTCAAAAAAAGTTATTCGACAGGTGCTTTGCTGTAATATAAGGAATGCAGAGTGGTAATAATTGTTAATGAAAGCTGTGTTGGCTGTCAAAATATGCAGCAGTGTCCCACCTCTTTACCAGCTGCATGCCACGATGCTCGTAAAATAAAACGAAAAGGATTTTGATGCATACAGGATACTATTGCGACTACACCAATGTAAAGAAAATGCCACAAATTCCACTCCAAAGACTGGAGAATGATGAATGATGAATGATGTTAGACCCAATCCCAACCAAGTTGTTTAAGGAGGTATTCCCTTTGATCAGTGGTCCTATTTTAGACATGATTAATCTATCCTTAGTAAATGGATATGTACCACAGGCTTTTTATGTAGCTGTTATTAAACCTTTATTTAAGAAACCTTCTCTTGATCAAGATGAGTTAGTAAATTATGGACCTATATCTAATCTTCTTTTCTTATCTAAAATTCTTAAGAAAGTAGTTGCTAATCAACTATGTGAACATTTACAAAGTAATGACCTATTTGAAGAGTTTCAGTCAGGCTTCAGAGCTCATCATAGCACTGAAACAGCTCTGGTGAAGGTCACTAATGATATTCTCATTGCCTCAGATAATGGACTTGTGTCTATACTTGTCCTGTTAGATCTCAGTGCTGCATTTGATACAATTGACCACAATCTCCTACAATGACTTGAGCATACTGTAGGGATTAAGGGAAAGCATTAGGCTGGTCTAAATCTTATGTGTGCTTCTGTGCTTTTTTGTCTCTCTGGTTGTGTCTCTGCTCTGTCTTCTGTAACCCCCAGTCGGTCAAGGCAGATAACCGTTCATAGGTTTTCTTTCTCTTCTCCTTAAAGGGGGAGTTTTTCTCTCTGCTATCGCTTCATGCTTGCTCAGTATGAGGGATTGCTGCAAAGCCATGGACAATGCAGACGACTCTCCCTGTAGCTCTACGCTTCTCCAGGAGAGAATGCTGCTTTTCGGAACTTTAATGCAATATTTTGATCAATCTGTATAATCTGACCCAACCTGTATAATCTGATTGAATTTGATTTTGGAAAGTGCCTTGAGGTGACATGTTTCATGAATTGGCGCTATATAAATAAAATTGAATTGAACTGAATTTAATTGAATTTCTAACAGGATGAGGCCTGAGAAAGATGATTCTCAGAGAGATTTTGGGGAAGTTTGCCAATGTTTCACTTTCACATGGAGAGGAGCACGATGCAACACTGTAGAGAGGGGAACAAGAAACACACATCTGAAAAGGCCTCCTGCCGAACTATGGGCTCATTTTTACTCAAACCCAAAGATACCAGCCAGACAACTGCCAAGATTAACTTAAAAAATGTTTAACTTTAGTTTAATAATGTTTTTCTAATATGCTTTAAAAAAGATTTTCTTTCTGGTAAACTTACCATTTTACTGAACTTTTTAAAAGTTAAAAATGTTTTATTAACTATCAACAAAGGTAAATAACACTCTTTATAAACTCAAAATTCATTGTGCACTAAAAGGAAAAGCAGAGATTGATTAATGTAATGTGCGATTTGTGTTAAACTTAAATGTATGACATCATCATAGTGTTGGTAATATGTGTCCTTTGGAAGACCTTAGACTGGTTCCAAAATTTACCTTTTTATCTAAACTTTACAGCCAGAGCTGTTTTACCTGCATGCCCCACGTTTCAGATCTTTACTTGAAATATTTTGAAAATCAACAATCATATTTTTCCCACTTCACAGCTTATGCTCCACTTTGTGTTGGTCTTTAGAGGAAATCCCATCAAAATACATTAATGTCTATTGCTGTAAAGTGATAGAAGCAGTAAAGGGGTGTGAATACCTTTGCAAGGCATTGTAAAAGCACTTGAGATGACATGTTTCATGATTTGGCGCTATATAAATAAAATTGAAAATTGCTTTATTCTATGTGGGCATTGTACTTTTTTTAAATTAGAATGATAATCTATTAAAAGGCTTTCCCCAGCTCTTTTTAAAGAAATTCCTTTCGAAAAGGACAGAAAATACACTCTTACATCCAATGTTCATTGCTAGCTAGTCCTGATTGCCATATTGTCCAGAGAATTTATCAGTCAAAGCCTTTCCTATCTACAGAAATATTTTTGTACTTTAACTATGATGAGCGGCAACAAACATACAACTGTGTATGCAAATGATAATCTGCAAATGTTGGTCATTTATTCCTTTCATCATCTTGTCTTTACCCGCAAAGCACCGGAGATCTGAGGAAGATTGTGATCTGCTAAATGATTAATTGGATCCAAAGTATGCCTTCCACATCCTGTTCAGTTTGTCACTTTAATGGAAAATGTGCACTGAAGTAGAAATCATCCAGTATCCTGCAAAGGCCCATTCTGATAAAACAAATGACAAAATATCTGCAGCTAAAATCCAAAGATACAAACAAATAAGCAGCAGGAGCTGCGTTCCCACCTCTATCAGCAAAAGAGAAACGCTAGTTTTCTAGGTCAGGAAGAAGAAAGTCCATCTAATACGGCGTGTGTTGTTTTTGTCTTTTGTTTTGTTTTGGTTTTTTTTTTTTTTCTTCCCAGATGTCAAGAGTAAAAAAGAGATATATGGGGGTAGACTCAGAGTTAATGCCTGAACAGTGTGTAAGAACCCGACCGAAAAGATGATTAATGGATAGAACATACACTGTAGCTGTTTATCTTGTCTTGCAGAGAGGGAGAGAAAATATGACTTGGATATGAAGCTACGTTCTGATGATGGAAGCTTATCCGAATACACAGCATCACTGTTTCAGCACATTTCCAGAAACTCTGCCAAGGTACACACACAAAATACCATTAAAGCTGAGCAAACACAGCTGTGACGACAAAGTAATAACAGTGATAAACGGATCACGCGACACTCCAAAACACACAGTAACCTACATAATCATCACTAGTCAGTCAAATAACATTAGACATAAATGAATTATTCCCACATGTTTATGTACCGTATAAAGCAGACATTTACAGACACTGTGTAGAAAGACGTCTTTCCTCACTGACTGGCATGAAATCAGACTAAACCTTTGCTGTTTTAGGTCAGTTGAGATTACCAAAAATGATTTATATTTGCTAAATGACAAAATAATGAAGAAGAGAATTTGTTTTTTCAAGAATATTTTTTTTTTTTACTTTCTTCAAATGACATACATACGTTAGTATTTGGCAGAATCCTCTTTTAAATCGTATGACATGAGTCAAACGTTTTGGGTTTCCTTCCACAAGCTTCTCATAATAGTTTCTGTAATTTTGGGCCATACCTTCAGACAGAACTAGTGAAACTGAGGCAGGTTTGTACGCCGTCTTGCTCACAAACACCTTTTCGGTTCTGACCCCAAATTTTCTGTCTAACTGAGAGCAGGCCTTTGTGATGGCAACTCCAAAACACTGACTTGCCCACTACCCATTTGGAAAACCCATTTGTGCCTAAGCTTATCCGCTTGGATGTTGCTCCATTATTTTTGCATCATTTTCTTTCCTTGTGATGCCCTCTAATTTTGTTAAGTGCAACCTTTTGTCCTGCAGCAAAACACCCACATAACATGATGCTGCCATCCTCATACCTCTCAATGGGATTGTATTCTTTGTTTTACAAGCTTCTTTCTTTTTCCCTTAAATGCAACTATGGTCATTATGAATAAACAGTTCCACCACGTTGCATCAGAATACAGGCCATGTCTTCAAAAGTATTTGTCCTTGTGGGATTTTGCAAACTAATCTAGCTTTTTTGATGTTTTTTTTCCAATGCAATGCAGTCATCCTTTCTGATTGGCCTTTCAACCGATGCCGGTACAAGACTTGTTTCTCTCAAGATAATAATGCTTACTGCTCGGTTTCAGCCAGCACCTCTACACAGTTTTTTGCTTATTCTGGAATTAAATTTCTAATTAAGCACCAACACACACTCATGTCTTGGGCACAGGACCCATTGCTGTGCAATAATTGCTGGAAATTCCCACACTGATTTTTCTTGCATGTAATTGTTTGAACAGACGAATGTGGCATCTTCAGGTATCTCAGGAAATTGTACCCAAAGCCTTGGCATCATCATCTGGGCCTTCTCATATTGTTAAGACATGATAACCGTAGTGTGTGATCATTTCAAAATGTGAAGAAACACTGTTTAACAAAACACAGAGATTATTTTCCTCTCATTACTCTTGCATTTAGCAAGTAGGAAAAGATGGCAATCTTAACAGGCTGCAAACAGAAAGCGTTTAGTCTTATTTGATGTCAGAAAGTGGAAATATCTTTTGTTTGATTTATTTAAGTCTATTGTATCTGGCATCAACTGCACATAACAAAATTTCTCAGTCCGATAATTTTTGCATTTCATTTGGCTTGATTATCATTCAAATCATCCACATGTTGGACTTTAATATTCCTCAGATAAACGCGACTGAGGCGGTTTACAGCCTGCTGGGCAAAAAAGGAAAAAAAAAACAGATACAAAATGTTATTTGAGGCAACTAAAATTCTCATTGATCCACCAGCTGACCTAGAGAGGAGCTATAAATGTAAAACACATGTCTCTTTTCTCACAGGAGCGCCACCTTTGTGTACTTTTCAAAGATACTCCCACGCAATCCACCAACACAGGCAGAACCAACTGGACACTTAAAATGTAATGAGTCATTTAGTAAGTGAAGCGTATTTTGTGTCCTCTTCTGATTATTGTACGTTGTGCTGCAATAAAACATCATGTCTATTAAGAACATGAATGATATATCAGGCATTGTGTGACATGATTCCAAAGTTTTAGTCTGGCAGCCATTGATATTGGTGTGTTTCCATTTCAGAAAATCAATGATTAATCCCACATCTTTTTAAGTAAAAGTTTACAGCTGTCTCAATACATTAGAGCATCAACTTAAAGCTTCTTTATTTCAGCAATTGAATTCAAAAGGTGAAACTAATATAGGTTCAATAAACACTTTTATTTCAATACCCCAGGAATCACAGGAAACGTCCACGTTATATCAGATCTATAGAGAATGATTTAATTACATAAATGTTACCTTACCTGCAAAAGTATGTGGATGTACTGTGCAGTTTATGCACTCTTTACTTGGTTGGACTCCTATTGCATGTATTACTTTATTAATATGGCAGATATGGAGGTGATCAGAGAGCCTGGGACCCCAGTTAGCTTTAATACCGACATTCAGGTCATTGTTGTTTTTAGTGTCTGTCATTGTCTCTGGTTTAGGTCTGGAGAGTCTGCTGGTCAATCAAGCTCATGATCATTAAAGCTTTTGGCTGTGGGGATACTAAATCCTGTTCAAAAACTGGAATCAGCTTCACTATAAAGTTTGTCAGCAGAAAAAAAGCTGAAAGTGTTCTTAAATTTCCTGGTGGGTGGTTGCGTTAATCAAGGATTTTATGTTACATAGTGGAGCAACACTAACAGATGACAATGCTCTACAAATCATGACTCACTGTGGAAACTTCATACTGGACCTCAAGCAGCTTGGATTCTGAGCCTCTCTACCTTCTCTATAGGCTACGGGATCTTGATTTCAACATGATGTGACGTGTGTGTGTGTGTGTGTGTGTGTGTGTGTGTGTGTGTGTGTGTGTGTGTGTGTGTGTGTGTGTGTGTGTCTCATTTGAGGTTATTCATTTGCTATATTTTTTATGATGTTCAAATTTATAATGCATCTGTGAACCCTTAAATATTAAATCCTCCATCCTCACAATAGTTCAAAGACTTCTCAAATTCCAATAGAAGGAGATATCTGCTCGCTGTTTAGAATAAAGTAATCTAAATTATACTTTATAACAAACATTTTAACTTGCACTATTTATATGGGATGTGTTTATCCTGCTTTATGGGAATAAAACAAGAGATGTTACAAAGCATCTAACTTTAGGAAGTGTCACATCTGAACACACATCCTGGTGCTTTCTCCCCCCAAAAAAACTGTCATGTCAAGCTTAGTAGGTCACAGCTAGTGACATTTATTTAGCTATTTTAACAGAGAATAACTCTGAACTCCTTGCCATTTTACAGCAAGTGAGCCACATGAATTTTATATGTTCAGCATGATGTCTAGCTAGATCTGCAGTGGCAATCTCTGAATGAAGGAAAAAGCTAGATACAAACAAAAAGTACAGCAAAGTAGCTGAGGAGGAGGTGCGTAACAGGTGAAGCCAGAGTTTAACCCCTGGATTTGGCAAATATAGTACTGTAATGTGAGCACAAATAGTTTTTAATCCTAAAGTAATATTTCAAACTGAACTCATTTACATGAAATCTGTTAGCAAATCATAGCAGGCTTTTGTGAAATTTAACAGTTGCAAAATCCTTCTACCGCCATGGTTAATAGTTTTATTATACAACAGCTATCCAGTAGCGGCATTTGTAGTCACCACTGTGAGTCTACACTCTGGAGAACTACCTTCATTACAAGATAGTTCAGTCAGGCTGATGGAGAGTGTCTGTTAACACCAGTTTTCCACAGATTCTCACTTGGATTTAGGTTTAGACTTTGACTGGATGATCTGAACACATGAAAATGCCTTTACCTATAGGTCAAAGTATATTCATACAGCCAGAGCTAAAATGGAAGGGTTTAGCTTCAAAACCTCTCCATTTTTGCTCTGACTGTATGCTTGTAGGCTAACAGGTTAAATTTTGGTCTCATCTGACCAGAGCACGTTATTGAATATAGTCTCTTCTGTCTTATACATGGCTTCTGGGAGACCTTAAAAACGAACATTTTAAGGTGTATTGTCAACAATAAGCTGTGTCAGTTAAGATGAATGGATGGCCATGTGAGTGTTTGGTCTAGGTAGGTTAACAGTTGTACCGTAATCTCTCTTGGCCAGTGCTCTGAGAAAGGGGAAAGCTAGGGGTATTATTTTATAACGTAACTCAACATTAGATCAACTTTATCTGCAACCTGTTGTTAATGTTAGGCTCCCACACTGCAGCTGTATTTATTATGAGAGGAAATTAAGTACAGGTAGATCCTATTTATTAATTAGGGTAATTGTGGGTTTATTTACCCCATGACCCCTCACAGATAAGTGGGTTTAGGTAGCTGATGGATGGATGGATGGATGGATGGATGGATGGATGGATGGATGGATGGATGGATGGATGGATGGATGGATGGATGGATGGATGGATGGACTGATTTTTTTCAGGGGTATCAGAGTATAGGGGGCTGAATAAGACATACTGTGCAGATTACAATTTGTGGGGAAAAAATATGAACTCCATGTATTTTTTTCATCCCACTTCACAAAATATGTGCTGCTTTTGTTGGTCTATCACAAATACCATTGAAATACATTCAAGTCAATGGTTTTAACGTTGGAAATGTCTTTCTTTTAAAGTTCACCAAGTGTAAATAGTTATGAAGGACTGCTTTTGGATTCAGTGGGAATGGGATGTCCCATTTTTTTTCAAGGGGCATAGTCATTCATACGTTGTCCTGACCCAGTTAGAAATCCTCTCTGAAGGTCAGTGTCTTGCTCAAGGGTAGTTTGGCAGTGATGGGTATACTGATACTCAATAAGCCATTGCCCCTCTGGATACATCACTATATTTTCAGCACCAACCTGGTCTGAGTAAGAGGATAAAAAAACACCTGGAAAGTCACATTGAAGCACAATCAATACTCCATTTCCATCATACTGTAGTCTTGGGTATTGCATGGAGAATTAAGTGACAATTACAATAGAGTGATCCATATCAGGGAACGTATGAGGAGTGAGACAGATACAGAGCAGGTAATTAAACTCTTCCTCCCTAAATACTGTACCTGTTCCAGCTTTACAACATTTATGTTGATGCAGACAAATAGTTAATTCATGTGTCAGCCTAAAAGCATTAAAAACCACATAGATTGTCTGTTTGTTGCCATTTTTAATGCGTTTTTCAAAGCACTACATTTAATGATCCTCATAAATACCCAGTTCATGTGTACAGATAAACTGGAGGCCTAAACTTAAATTGTATACTTAATCTACTACAACATCAAAATGCAAAGTGAAAGTATCTGTGGTCCACAGCTTAATGTGTGTTTGTGCATGCCTGATTGTAGTCTATCAGCTCTGTCAACAGGAAACCCATTATGCTACTGCTTGGCAAATGCCTTTTTCTGCTTTGGTTAATCTTAAAGAGTAATGGACCCTTCCCTTTGTCGTACCAAAAACAAAGCATGATTTATACTGCATTAAAGTCACCAAGTACTTTGTCCTTTTCTGCTTCCTGTCCCCTGAGATCACCAGGTAAACAATGTCACAGCCCAGGAATAGTAAAGCCAAACTGTGTCAAAACTCACATAAAACTGTAGCACACCAAGTTTGCTACTGCCATCAATTTTCTCATTCTGGCTCATTAAACTCCATTGACTACCAATATTTCTTATTATTTCTTATTCCAGTTAGGACAAAATAGAAACTTCAAGCAAGGATTATATATATATATATATATATATATATATATATATATATATATATATATATATATATATATATATATATATATATATATATATATTTCCTATAGAAGGAACATGGCAGCATGAACCAGACACAACCTGTCACCTCTCACTTCTCACCGCTAGTCTTTGACATTCAACAATGGGTTGGCACATGTACCCAGCAGCTCCTTGTGATGTAGGAAAGCTAAGTATGTTTTTGGCTCATGAGCTACAATGAAAGGGTTTTTTTTTTTTGTTAGTTTTCAATTGAGCCTACTATAACACATGGGGATAGCTTTGTTGTCAAGAATAGCCTGCAAGGAACCGTCCCATGTGGGCCAAGTTGGCTGAGAGAGCGCTAACCAAATATGGTGTATTTGAAGACGGAAGATGGGTAGCAAAGCTATTGGCAGATCATAGGCCAAACTCTCCTTAAAATTCGTTCTCTGCAAACTTTCCTCCCTTGGATAACATGATGGATAATCAAGCAAACATCCAGTACAGACACCCACAAGTGAGAGTGAGAATCTTTTGTTAGACCAGCCCCATAGCAACAGTTTGAATCAAAGTGGACGTACTAGCAGGCTGGTAGCTAACATCCTTTTATTCGTAAGCCAAAGCAGTAGGACTACTATGGGACGTCCTGATGCTATAGCGACTGTTTCATTTTAAACCCAGTGAAGTAATGAAGTCGTAGAGACTACCACAACAAGTTGTTATTTGCCATTGAGTGAACACCAAGAAGACTGAACACAAACTGGTGAAAATAGATTATTGCATACCAAAGAGTTATGCTGACTTATTAGACAACACCCCCTGTTTCTTGGGCATCAAGAGATGTAACAGGTGCCATTACTCTTCCAACAGCTGTCTAATCTCCTAACATCTATGGGAGGGCTCTACTTCATCATCAGTTACGTAACACAAGACCAGTGCAAGCTGCACAACATTACTCACATCTGCCGTCACATCCACCATAGGAGACAAATGCTGCTTTATTAATTTCCCTTCTGATCTTCATCCATCACTGTTGCAATAGCAGCGCTCAGGTGGTTATGTATTTTCCCTGACATCCCACTAATTACTTCAGTAGTGGATAAAATAAACAAATATTTCACTTAATAGCTCCACAGAGTGGATATTTGTCCCTCCCTTATGGAGAAGTGTGCTGCCACACTGAATGGCGCACAAGGAGCAATCTATGGTCAAGGGTCTTGCTCAAGGACCCAGGGTGACAGACTGAGTTTCAAACCAGCAACGTTTACAGCCTCTCCAAGACACAAATGCCCGGTTCCCACTAGGTCACCACTCCCACCAGGTGGTAATGTAAATCTGTGTTGCACAAAGCAGTGAGATAAAGAAGCTCCACAAAGCTTCCTCTCGTTTTGTATCCAGCGCATTAGTCGTTTTTTTTCTAAATTAAAGTTCCTGGTTGCCCAAAAGTAATGACAGTCTATCAGATTTCCTTTTTTTTTCTTCACCTTGTCCTTGTGGAGCTCTGTTTCCCTATGCACCTGCTCGCTCAGCTGTAGATCTGATATGGTTTCCCCAAAAGTTTTGAAAAACAACGGTGCTTGTAAGTGCCTGACAGCGTTTCGGTGTCTCGTTGCCGCCTTGGTTAGACCAGTCAGATTAACAAGCCCGGTGTGGCTCCAAACACCATGTCAATCAGTGGCATATAACAAGCACTCCCAGCAACATAATTTGCACTGTTCCTCGGAGCC
The DNA here is from genome assembly GCF_011125445.2 of Fundulus heteroclitus. Classification (NCBI taxonomy): domain Eukaryota; kingdom Metazoa; phylum Chordata; class Actinopteri; order Cyprinodontiformes; family Fundulidae; genus Fundulus; species Fundulus heteroclitus. The sequence goes on along the minus strand of NC_046372.1, from coordinate 39,021,898 downwards.
TATGAGCCAAGGGTACCACTGGTAGTTAGTGAACTGAAAGTGGTGGACAAATCCTGTTCATGCGTGTGAAAGGCTTGCTAGCTTCGGAGTTGCTTGACCTTTTTTAACAATCCCCAACTTTTCTTGAAACGTCCTTCCTGAAAATAGCTCTGGCAATAAATCTGCAAAAAAAAATCTATTTCTTTTCCTCCTCCAGCCATTGTGGGTTGGCGAAACAGCTATAAAATCAACACAACTATATTTTTCCTCATCCAGCTTTCCACAGATGCTGTTTACTACCTCTGATTAGTCCACATTCTGAAAATCCAACGAAAGACGTTTACGTATGCCTGCTAGAAAGCCTTGATGTTGCTAACTAAAAATCTGATTGGTTGAAGCAACAGCTTAATAGAAACTTACATGGCCTGCAGAACTGATTGTGAAGGTCTCTGGGCAGATTTCTTTGACCCTGGCAACAAGTGATGCCTTAGATGTAATTGGTCAAATTATTTAATATGAAACTATGCATCTGGAAGCTGCAGCCAGTGGAAAAGCTATGAAAGGATGTGGCCAGACCATTTGAAATTATTTAGTATTTCATAAAATATTCATGGACAAAATAAAATTAACATCAGTGTGTGAGTCAAATATTTCTTAGGCCAGCAGAGACAGCTTTGCAGGCCCTGACAGCTTACCATAAAACACAATAACCATGACAGGAAGTCTAGTTGACTGGTATTCTACAAGCTATAATTCTAGGCAACCACCTCAAAGGCTTTCTATAATTTTTTTGAGTATGGAATTTACTTATTTTTTCAAGAACATCTACACAGTTGTAAAACATGTCTTTAATGCAGCCATCATGTAATTTCTATTAATCATACTAATTTGAAATTAATTTTTGGAGGCAATTTGTTCTGACTGTTCTGAATTTCAAATAGTTTTCATGAATTAAAGCTGTTACTCACTACAGTATTAGACAATTTTATGGACAAGGTTAATTTTTAAGAAGCGGGTGTCTTCGACCTTTTGACTGGTACTTGTAAATGGATTGAATATATAGCACTTATCTGGTCATAAAAATGACTCAAAGCACTTTACCCCACAGCAACATTCAACAAATTAATAAGAATAGGAAGTTCTTTATTGTCTCGCAATGGGGAAATTCGGGTGTGACAGTTGCAACACACGGACAGTTACACACAATTATAGCAATGAGAAGAATAGTAAATAAATTGTGAATTGCACTCACAAATGCACATCCATTTATACACCAATTCACAGATCAGTAGGCAACTAAGGGCTAAGTGCCTTGCCCGGGGGCAACACCAACACATCCCTGAATAAGGATGATCTTCACAAGGTTAAAGTAACAGTCTGGTAATCAGACACTCCTGGTTTAAATTCTCTGAAATGCCTTGGCTTGGATATTTTCTGTTAAAATCTGAAGCCCTACTGCTTTAAAGCCCCAATGTGTAAGATTTTCACACTGGCGCACCATCATAAATAGGGATGGTACTGAAACCCGGTATCAAAACAGCCCCGGGGCCACGTCGGGTGGTCCTCGTGGACTGACAAGCTTCAGCTCTATCGATCCTCTTAACGGTATTTTTAAGGTTGCACTCAATTTTTCAGGGAGACACCAACCAAAACAATATTGTTCTGCCGATCTTCTCTTCTTTAAGAAACACAGACGCCGAGGGGACTGATGGAAGGGGCTAACGTTCTGCTCTTGCATGCTCGCCTCGCTTACGTCCATCTACACTGACTGTTGCCAACTATTTAGCAACTTTTTAGCGAAATGGAAATGGTTTTTGGCACTGTTGCCTAGTCCGCTTGCTTTTGTTTCTAAAGTCAATTGTAAATTCCATTAGTCGTGTTTTTTGGGCTTGTTTCTGAACGTGCAGTCGCTTATTTTAGGTCTAATATAAGCGACTAAGAACACCCATTTTTGTGCTACAGAAAGCGTGAACCTGCCTGCTGTAATATCCCTCCGCTGCTCCGTGTACATGCAAAGGGGAGAGAGACGGACAAATGAGCTGTCTCCACCAGGAGGACACAGTAGTTGCTACTCTACACTATTTCTAACATAACGGCAAAGTAAACTTCACTGTCGTATTGAATTAACTTACCTGTCCTGCAGAAAATTGCAACCTCCGCATCTGTTTTAAATCACCGCTCCCTCATGAATTATCTCCATCTGGTAATAATAGCTGATATAGACTCTAGTTTTCTCCCGGGTATTACATCTTTTTCTTTTCTTGGTTACGTTCTCTTCCCTCTTGCTGGACAAAGAATATGAATAGTCCTCCATTTCAGCAGAAAACGGCAAATAGAATGATCTTCGATTGTTTATATTCCTCCTCTACCGACAGCGCATCGTCATATAGAGGACAGATAGAGAAAATGTGTATGGCTGACAAGTTTGGCTCCTTTCGGCTGCTAAAATCAAAAATAACGTGGCACCTCTCAGTGGGTGCACTGTCACCTCTGTATTCATTAACTATTAAAAGTTATGAGAACGCCTTCACCTTTGATGCGAGATTATTAGATTTTGCCAGAATATCTATTTATAAAAACAATAACTGATTTTATTAAAAGCCAAATTAGTTACACACTGTTTCTTTAAGGTTTTTAAAGTTTTGAATATTTACTTTACAGCTTCAAGTTTGGGGATGTTCTACTCAGTCTTTAGTCCATTGGCATTTCAGGACCCAACATGTTCCATACTACCTAAAGTGTATTGCTTTCTTGGGGGAATCAATAAGTCCATAGCTAATAGTTTCTTTCTCCCAAATAAGCAGTTTGAAATTGCAGTCACCTAGAAATGGCCACTCATAGCACTAACAACACACCCCTATACAGTAAGAAGGAATGGAAATGGAGCTTCGGTTTCTAGGAAAAACAGCCCACATCAATGACTAATTTGTAAGATACGTACTCTGATCATATGGATCTTTCAAGAGTTGTGCTCTGAAATAATTTAGCAATGAGCTGCTTGATGTGTGTGTTCATAGTATATGGAAAGTTGCCTCTGCCTAAATAGTGTTTAACATAAAATTTCTATCTTGTGGTTATTACTGTCACCCTAAAATCAAACCCTCTCTGCAGCCAAGTGAGGATTATAGGATTTAGAATTCAGTTTAATTTTGCATTTAGGACTAATACACAATTTCTGTCCCGATTAAACATTAGTTTACCAGCATGAACAGCCTTTGATTTGATCTTGCTGGCATTCCAGGAGATGTCCAGTCTCCCGCAACTCAGGGAGATGGTGGGAAGTGAGCAATCCATGAGAAAGTGGAGCTTAGGTGTCACATCGCATCACCACAGGATGCGTCACATCGGTCAGGTCATCTGTGTCTGGCGCTGCGGGTGGATGTGTCCCAGCTGCATTAAGTCAGAGATGGCTCTCCTGGGACAAATGCACACAATAACCTCACAAACATATTCTCAGACATGGAGGGCAGGTCTTTGTCGGAGCTGAGTGGGAAGTTGGCTCATCAGTGACTGAGCCGCTGACAGAAAGGATGTGAAGGCAGCTAATCCCACTGCCAACTACACTAAGAGCCCAAGCTTGTAGGATTTTTCACCTGTAGTCTCCTGAAGGATATCACAGGTGATTACACCTCCACCGCACTTTGTTCAGTGTGAACCGTGGTGGAAAAGTTTACTCTTCCCAAGATGTATGAAGTTCCTGGCCTACATTCCATCCTCCTCGGACTTCACAGAGCAAAATTTGCTTTACAGGATCTCCCGATCCATATCAATAACCTCCAATCTGTGTTCAACATCTCTTTTTAGACTTCCAGTGAACTGCAGGGAAGGAACTCCCATCACCTCTCTCTGTTGTGAATGAATCATTCATATTAAGTCTTGCATTATTAAACACACGACATATTACTCTCGCAAAGGTTAAATCTGACCTGAGCCAAAAAAAATGCACAAGTTTTCAGGGAAATGGGCACCAAACCCACTAAGCCTTTGCAGAAAGTGCATATGGGGATAAAGTATCTTGTGAAAGACCAAACGTACATTAATCCAGAGAGGAAGTCTTAAGAATATATGTGTCCTCTCTTTTATACATTCTGCATCACTCTGACTGCATTTCTATGCCGTGACTGGGTCAATGTTCTGGAGTGTTAGCTAGAGCGCTGAGGAACCACTCAAAGAGGCTGGAGGTGAATACAGAAGTGATACATAAGCATGACTTTAAAAGGAAGAAGTTCACAATTGCACTACAAAAAAAAGGCAACAAAGGTTTCTCCCGTTATTTAGATGTGACCCAAACTTGAAGAAAGCTAACTTTTTAAAGCTGACACTAGACTTTTTACCATTTCTAAAGCACACACACAGAACTACTGGGTTATTTATTTAACCCAAATGCTAGATATGTGCTCCTGTTAGAGAAGTTGGGTAGATTTAGCCAAATATTGGTTCATGAATTACAACCAGCTTGTTGTGCTATGGGAAGAGACTTAGATAGATAGATAGATAGATAGATAGATAGATAGATAGATAGATAGATAGATAGATAGATAGATAGATAGATAGATAGATAGATAGATAGATAGATAGATAGATAGATAGATAGATAGATAGATAGATAGATAGATAGATAGATAGATAGATAGATAGATAGATAGATAGATAGATAGATAGATAACATCGGCCTTCTACCTGCTTTGATAAAGTTAATGCAGACGAGCCCAGTTTTATGCAGCGTTAGTGCTTAATGTTTTCTACAAATGAATTGACTGTCAAGAAAAGTCTTTTTACACATAATTAGATCACTTTAATGCTCAATTTATAAGAAATGAAATTAATTAAGAGCTGCAAAGTGGAACTGTAGTTAGCTCTGTGTCCTTGCAGCATGAAGGCCTTAGGTTTGTTTGCATATTCTTCCATTGCTGATGCATCTCATAACCCACATAATATTTGTTTTGTAGCCAAGGTGGGGTTATTCTTCCTGGTCTTCCTGGTTTTAAAGTATTTCAGTTAACTGGAAGTTTACAGATTGTGTCAAACATGCTGTAAAACAAATACAGAATGTTTTTAGATGTTTTATTCACTAAACTATGCTTTGTTTTGAGGTGGTAAAGCTCTTTTTATAAAGTATCAAAGAGTCTGGTATTGTTCATATAAATAGTTTCCAAAGCCACCCTCCCCACACCTTATTTTTTTCACGGTAAAACTATATTCATTGAAAGGAATGCAATTTGCTTGATTGTCATACTGTAAAACATATCAGCCTCACAAAATGCTTTGCATTTCCAGCAGAGCTGCTGATGTGGTTTGAGAGGTTCAAAAAAATGATCGAAGACGAAGTGAAACTACAGCTTCCCTTTCCTGTTTATTCAGACAGAAACTCTGCCTCAACCACAGTGTTCAGGGTCAAGAGTGTATAAGCTGTTTATAAATGTATTGAATATCTTTTAAAGATGCAGTCTCAAAAATTGGACAGCAAGTTGAAAGCATCTTGTAAAAGAGTGAGATTTTTCTTGTAGGCTGAAGTTGAACAGATGAGGACAACAGCGTGAATGTGGAAGGTTTTGATACTTAGAACTGGTATATCCGCCTCAGCAGATTAAGAAAAACGTTGCCTAATTCATAATTTTAATCATTAAAAAAAACACTTCAGTGTTTTAAAAGGTTTCGGTGCTCCACATACCAAATCTGGGCTTCTTTTAAGCTTTAAAAGCTTTAAAGAAAGAAGGTCTCTGAATTATGGAAAGATGTGGCCATTGATTCGGCTGTGAAGCACAAACAAAGGTTAAGTGGCAGCCAGGAAACTGTAGCATTAAGTGTTTATGGAGGCTTGACCTGCGATTAAGGACGTCAGAAAAGCTTGCCTTTGGCTTTAAATCTATACTCTATAAAAGATAACTGTATGAAGTAAAATGGCCTACTGTCAAAAGGGACTGAACTTATACATGCATGCGCACGTTATGGAGGCTGTTTCTTTTTTCTCTCCAGTGAACACAAAACAGGTTAATGTTGGATGCAGCTGCATCTCAGAAAGCATCCACAACTAGCCACATTTAAGGCAGCAGGGAGATAAATTACTATAATTGCTGAGGTAAACGTTTGCAGTCTTCAGGTGCTTTCCCATCTAGCCAGGCCTTGTCCTACTTTCCATCTCTTCGAGCTCTTCAGATTCATTTTACAAATGGCACCCCTTTGTAATCCAGGATGACAATAACAGACTTTTAATTACACATAATCACGTATCTAATTGCAAATTGCAATCTCAATGAATTATCCCTACTATTCCCATTGTGAATTACATGCCAAACACACTCTGGATTGTTTAATTAAGATGACTCTGTTTCCATGGAGATCAGAAAAAGCGCTTTGCAGAACTGTCCGTTCCGCTTGGTGTGGAGATGAAAATAATCTCAAACTGACACCACGTTATTACAGCATCACAGCGACCTACGTGTGGCCTCTAATCCTCATCCTCTGTCTAGTTCTCTGTCGTTCCATCTGAGCGGCACAAAACACTTTCATACTCCAGTCAGCTTTAACACAGCTGACTGGAGCAAACTCCCTTCCCACAGCATGATATCTGTGATCTAGTTCCTGCAGTAACATCATTAGCCCCTCAGGCGTGCCTGAGTCCCTCATCCTCAGCTCTTCCAAACATGCCCGATTCTGGGTAAGCGGAGATAATACCCGATAGGCAAGTGGGTGGAAGTAATCAGATCATCAATACTACAATTAGAGTTTGTCTTCATCGTTGTCAGAGGCAGGACAGCTGATAAACCACTTGATGTTTACGTTCCTTTTGGAGTGTGAACAGTGCAGATGTGTTATTTTTTTCACAGGCTTTCAACTGTACTTCTGATTTCATGAGAACAGCAGAGCCTTGCAAAATTGTTCAAACCCCCTGAACTTTTTCCACATTTTGTAACGTTACAGCCATGAAAGTTCAATGTATTTTATTGGGCTTTAATGTGACAACCCAACACTAAGTATTGCACAAATCTGTTATCAAGGGAAATGGACGAGTGGCTCTTAAAAAATAAAAATATTAAAAAAAGTGTTGTTTTTATTCTGCCGTTCACTCTGATACCCCTAAATGAAAATGTTTAAAAATGCACCCAACAGATTTGGCCTCTCTGGAAGAGTCCAAAAAGAAATCCGTTGTTGAAAGACAACCCAAAGAAGTCCCGTTCCCTGTGTGCTACACGCCATGTAGGGCATACAGAAAAAATATGATAAATGCTCTGGTTAGATGAAACAAAAAGAAAGCCTTGCCCTACATGCAGAATGCGTGTGGTTGAAAAACTAACACTTCAAATCACCTTGAACACACCACTCCCACGGTGAAACATGATGGTTGTAGAATCATGCTGCGAGGATACTCCTCTTCAGTAGGAAGAGGTAAGCTGTTGGGGCTAAATACAGAACAATCCTAGTTTTAAAAAAAAAATGGTTAGACTGCAAAAGCAAGACAAGGACCCTAAACATGCAGCTAGAGCTATGATCAAATGGTTAAGATCAAAGCAAATTAATTTGTAAAAATAGTCTGGTTAAAGTTTGAACCTAGATCCAAGGGTGAATTTGCTACACAAATTTAAAATTCATGTTCACAGATATTCTCCATCCAATCTGACCTAGTGTCAGTTGTTTTGCAAATAATGGGAAAAGATTTCAGTCTCTAGATGATCAGAACTGATAGAAAAATATTCCAAAAGACGCGCAGCTGTAACTGCAGCAAAATGTGGTTCGACATGGGGACTCGAGGGGGTTGAATACAAAGGCACATTGCATTTTTTAGGTCCTATTAGTAAAATAAATAGAAAGTCACCTATCTTTCTCCTTTAATTTTACAAAATAATTGTAAAAAAATACATTGACGGTTGTAGTTGAAACCACTGATATCCAATATGCAATCACTGGTGGAAAAATTACAAAAACTGAACAAGTTCAAAGGGTATGAATACTTTTGCAGGGCACTTTAAATCCAAATAAGTGTTAAAGATGTAGAGTCCCAGTGGGTAGGATTTGGATTTCCTTTCCCTGTTTTTTTTTTCACTTATTCTGGGTTAGTGTCATGAATAATTGTGCAGCAGAATGTTGATGCGAAACGTCAGTGTGATGAATCTCATATTTATGTATGTTGTGCAGAACAAGAAAAGAGGGCAATTTTCTGAAGCGAACGCATCTCTTCACTTTTCTGCGCGAATCCCAGCAGCTTTGCTCAGTTCTTACTTTTAGAAAGGTGTAAAAATAGAAAGCAAGAACAAACTGTGCAAATAACAGACATGTGGGATGACGGTGAATCATATTTAAAAGCTGGAATAGTGGGGAGGTCAGTGGGTCAATGGTTATGGTTATAGCTATAGCAATATAATTACGTCTGATATGCATTATTGACAAGTAGGATATTCATTTTCTGGTCCAGTGACTTCTATAGATAATTAAAAGATGCGGGATCTGGGGTTTAGGCTTTGAATGTAAAATTTTCAACATATCGACACCCAGAGATGTGATGTGTTTCCTACACATCATTACCTCAAATGGTATTTGATCTTTCAGTGAACTGAAGTGGTTTGGGGTTATTCACATACCACACACACACACACACACACACACACACACACACACACACACACACACATTTGTGTTTTACATACTTACTGCATTGATTTCTATTGACTTCCATTCATTTTCAACCCTTTCTATGGCCTAACCCTACACCCAATTCACACCTCTGTCGTAAACCTAACCCCAAGCCCCCAAAAAAGTGAGAACCAAGAAAAGGTCCTCACTTTGGTGGTAAAATACTGAAAAACATGTTTTCACTCAGCTGCAAGCACAAGCACAAACACACACACACACATATCCATGATATCTTGTGAGTCCTTACCAAGGAAGTACGCTAAGGTCCAAGGGTCAACAGGACCCAAAATATTTGTCTGTTTTTCTATTTCTTATCTTCTATTTTTATTTGCTTGAATATCAGCCATCAGGCGAGATGATTTAATTCCTTGGATTTTCATGAAAATGACAACACACAACTGTTTGAAAATGATCAAGTCACAGTCTGGCCTCTGACCTTTCTAACCTAAGCCTAACCACCTTGCGCACCAAATGCAGCTACAGAAAGCTTTGAGCTCGTGCTTCACCCCTCCTGTGTTTTTGATGAGACATACAGGCCTGGCATGGTTGCTGTGACATTTTGGGCCATTTTGCTCCATCAATGATGGCTTTTCTGGAAATGGTGCTGTCCTTGTAAGAAGCATGTCAAAAAGGCCAAAAAAAAACTAAAGTAAATAAATTAACTATCAATCTACCAATGCCATTAGAGTAACTGGAATGATTAATATTAATTTATGAAAGTAATTTATTTCCACACAGTGCATTATTTAGATTGATTTCACACCTGGACATAATGTTTCTGTTGATTTTGATGATGATGGTGTACAGCTAACAAAAAATTCTAATTTGTTTTTTCTGGAAATTATGACATTGCACAAGAACAACGGAAAAGGATATTTCATCAGAAATGTTGGGCTACTGAAAAGTATGTCCATGTGCAACATAAGCCATCAATACTTGGTCAGGCCTTCTTCTGGATGAATTGCTGCAGCAATTCTTCGTGGCATGGAAGCGCTGATGCTGTGGCTCTGCTATGGTTTTAAGGACCCCAGGTTGCCTTTAATAGCTGCCTTCAACTCATCTGCATTGTTGGATCTGCTGTTTCTTATCTTCCTTTTGACAATCCTTTGTATATTTTCTGTTGGGCTTGGATCATGACATGCACCGTGGCAACATGATAATTAAATCATTGACTTGTACTTTTAGCAGTTGCCAAGTCCTGCTGTAAACTGAAAGTCAACATCTCCATGAAGCTTGTCAGCAGAGGGAAGCATGAAATGGTCCTGGTTGACAGCTGCACTGACTTTGGACTTCAAACTGTTAAGGATTATGGGATTAGAGATGCTGGAGCTGCAGAAAGCAGTTAACAGGGAGACAACAGATAACTCACAGACACTGAGAACTCAGAGGCTTACATACTTAGATTGGACAAAATGGACTGATTAAGGAAAAACGGTCAGCCTAGTCACTTTCCGAATATGATGAGATATTCTCCACCAATGTCATTCGAGGAACACTGATGTCATACGGTACACCCCCTTTCAGGGGTGTACACACTTAGTTCTATATAAAGCTCACATAAGTGATAATCGGGCTCTCCTGATTTCCTGATATTACCTGTACTGCATGGTCTTATGTATTTGAGTCTAGTACTGAAGCTGTACCATTCCTCTGGCTTGTTAGATTAAATATGTTAAAGTATAGTTTGTGTTTCAAGAGTCATTTTCTTACTAAGGAAGTCTACAATAAAGAAGACCACTTTTGTGGGGTAAAGAACCTGGGAGAACTGCAACTGGATGTGGTTAATTGTTGTGGGCCATCTCCACCAGATGACAGGGCTCCCTAAATGATCGCTAAGTGTGGAAACTTCACATCGCACCTCAACCAACTTGGATTATTTTTCTCTACAGACTGTGGGACCTGGATTTCCTAATTTTTCCAAAGCTCAAATTTACTTCTTCTGAAAGAAAGCCTATGAACAACTGAGCAACACTTCAGTCATTTCTTTCTATAACTTTTCATTTGTTCAGGAGTGGTCTAATGTCTCGAACAGGTCTCTCTGTGGTGGCTATTGAAGCTCTGACTCTACCTACATTCATTATGAATCTCCCTCAGACTTGAATGGGGTTTACTTCACAGCCTCTCCAGGCTGCAGTTTCCTTTTTCTTTTTTTCTTTGGTTGGATTCAGCACTCTGTGACCCAGAAGCAGCTCTAGCAATTACAGTGCCGAAAGTGAGATTATGGTTAAACAAAACATGCAGCTGCAGCAGACAGACAGTTGGATGTATTCCACATGAAAAAAATGATCTAGTTGAGATTATGCATTTATAAAGTAGAGCAGGTTGCACAACACATTTATAGTTTCACAACAGCCACGGTAAGAAAATCAGAGCATCAGTATAGAATAAAAACAGACGTGCTCCAAGTACTGCTTACAAAAAGCACACATGACTTTACAAACAAAATTTTAATAACAATAATCCAATAATTTCATCTGCTAACCATCTTCTCGAGAATTATTATAAATGTGTTGTTTTCTGTTTCATTCAAATTTTATGACCTCAACAACAGGTCAGTCAGATTACTTTGTGAAATATTTTCAAGACAAGCCATAAGGGTGAAAAGCTTCCTCTTACATGTGTGGCCTTTTGAAATATTTTAAAACAGGACTGGTGTGTTTGGATTTATTTCAGGGCCACAATTATTTTTATGCAAACATGTCAGATATCAAATATTTACTTCAGCTTGTAGAAACAAAACAGAACCCACCTGATAATGTTATTTAGCTTAATTGTAAATAATATTGGAAAGATCAGTATTCACTCTGAACACTATTTTGAAGAGAAAACCTAAAGGTGAACTCATTTCAACATTTCTTTATAATGGATCAGATGATTATGGTGTGTAGAGAAGATACATTTTTGGCACACTATATTGACAGCTGTGGGCAATCCATATTTTCTGATTTATTAATTTTTTATGTCTCAATACAGCGCATGGGCAGCAGGCTCACCCTTCTTGTGAAGGGTGTCAATGGCTGTCTACTGGGTCAACTCACAAGTAAATAGTCTGATTGTGTAGACCAAAACATGACCATAACCTTATGCTCTAATAATAAAAATCTCTCTTTCTTTTATTTTGTGCTTTCGTTTACTGTGTACCATAGTCATCGAAATTAACAAAAATAAATCTCAGTACTCTCATTTGAAATGGGAACCTCGTGGTATATAGATCCCTTATATAACTTATTAAGATCTACCGCTATTTTTATTGGCAAGTGTAAAAAAAAGTTGTATAGGTAGGGCACCAACACTGGCTCCTGCCCAGGGGCCCACTTCCTTCTAAATCCGGCCCTGCAGACAGCGCATAATGCCCAAATGAAGTGGTTTTTTGGACATCAACAGCATTTCCTCCTCAGGTCAGGCCAAGAACTTTGCGAACTCACCTATCCACGCTGATCACGCAGAGGGTCATGATAGAGGCAGTGCAGCACATCACATCCATGCCGATGAAGATGTTGCAGAACAAGTCCCCAAAAAGCCACTTGCCGCCCGTGAGGTCTGTCACAATGACGAACGGCATCACTACTATGGCCACTGACAGGTCCGCCACCGCAAGGGACACCAGAAGGTAGTTTGAAGGTTGTCGAAGTTTCTTCACCACGCACACCGCAATCACCACCAGCGTGTTTCCCATCACGGTCACCGCCGTGATCACTGCCAGCATGACCCCGATCATGATCTTCTCCGGGCGCCCGAAATCCTGCAGCTGCTCCCCGCACGACGCGTTCCAACTGGCCGTGGGGCTGCTGGTGGTGACGGGCAGGTTGCTGACCAGAAGCAGTGTGCCATTGATAACTTCGGAAATATCCTCTTTCTTGGTAAAAGTGGGCTCAATTCCCGAAGTATTGAACATCACGACAATGACGTTTCCCGGACAGGGGAGCAAGGGACGCCTCGCCAGTGCGCTCCAATTACGCGCATATTGGGATTTGTGTAACCCGCTCCTGGTCACTGCCCGGCGGGTTGAGGTCCAACACTTTTCAGCCGCGCCACATCAGAGCTGGCGGTGGTGGTCAAATCATCCGTCCCTTGAGGTTCCGTTGCTTTTCAGGGGATACGAAGACCATCAGTGGAGGGGAAAGCCCCTGGAACGATGGAGCTGCACCACAAAGTTAAACGGTCTAAATCTCCCCGCTTCAGAAAGCTCTAGCTTTCCGGCGCGTCACTTCGGCGAACATGGACAGTCTGGAGAGTTGCGCTGCGCAAACCGCACCTATCCGCGTGACGCATGAGTTAGAGGGCGCACAGACAGCCTGTCACAGCAGCGCTTTCAGTGTGCTCCACGGAGCTGCGAATCTGCGCGGTGAACATTTTCATGGCTCATTTCGGCACAACAACACCATCTCTAAGAAGTGCCCATTTAAGGTGAACACAGGAGAATACGAACAGTGCCTCAGTTAAAACTGAAATTAAAGATTACCAATAGCGCTATAAAACAAATTAAACATTATGTTTTTTTTTTCTCAAAATGTTCAGGAAGAAAAATGCAGTTATAGTGCCAAGCTGTGAATGGTTGAAAACTAACACATTTCTGCTATTTAGCTATTTTTCTCACACGTTTCAGATCATCACATATAAAGATATCTACAAAAGATGATCCGTGTGAATCCAAACGTAGTTTTAAAATGAGGAGTTCGTTTATCGCTGGCAGGAAGAACAATTATCAAGTATCTGATACAACTGACAACTAGTGTTTCACCACCCCATTGAGGAATATTTGGTCTACTTCTCTCTGAGATTGTGTTCAGTTCAGTCACATCGGAGGGTTTTTGAACATTTCATATGATGCCTCAGCATTTCACTTGGATTGACGTCCGGACTTCACTAGATCACTCTAACTAATTTATCTGTTTCATTATTGAGCCAATCGGGATCTGCCTATGTGCTTTGGATTATTGTCCTGCTGTATAAACCAGTGGTGTTTGAGTTTAATGTCACAAACTGAATGTTTAGACATTCTCCTTCAGGATTAACTGGCCCAGAGCAGAGTTCATGCTTCCATCTGTTACAGCAAGTTGTCCTGGTCCTGACACACGAGGACACCCCCAGACCATCACACCACCACCACCATCACCACCACCATGCTCCACTGTCTGCACGCTTTCTCTTTCTGAAATGCTGTGTTTTCAACCACATATAACAGCCTACACGCCTTTCAAAAAGAACATGGTTGGCCCAATCAGTCCACAAAATATTTTCCCGAAAATCTTGGGGCTCATCAAGATGTTTTTTGGGGAATTGTCAGATGAGCCCAGGTCTTTTGTTCAGCAGTGAGGTATGCTTTGTGTGCTGTGTTTGCCCAGTTCCTTGTTTTCTGTTGAATAATAATAATTGAGACAAGTGCGTCTGGGTTATTTTATGTCCTCCTGGATGAGTCATGGATGTGTTCCTGGAATGATTATGGTAGGATGGTCACTCCTGGGAAGGTTTATCACTCATACATGTCTTCTCACTGGATATTGGCTCAGACTGTGTTTCACTGGAGATTCAAAGCTTTAGATTTTCCAGATGCACAGATTATAATTATTTGTTTTTGCATCTGCAAATGTATTTGTTTAGATGAGGAACTATAATCAACTATATTTCTCATTGCAACATACAGTATATTACAATGAAATCTGCCCTCTGCATTTAACACATCCCTTAGGGAGCAGTGAGCTGCAGCGTCCACGTACCCTTCTGGGGCAAAGGGTCTTACTCAAGGACCAATAGTGGCAGTTTGTAGGATTCAAAGCATCTGATGTGTTGTTTTTTGATATCCTTTATGTTGTCAGACAGGTTCTATTAAAGCGATTTCTTTATTCCACAGGTTAGAATGTAATCTAGCCTCTGGGTGGCAAGTGAAACAGAACTAAGAAATAGAGCTAATTATAAAAAAATAGAGCTAATCATAGCTTATTGATGACTTAATAAATGGAGGTAAATATTTTTTTACACATGGCCAGGTTGTCATTGGACAGCTTTTTTCCCGTAATAAAAAACTCCTCATTTTGAAGTTATAGTTTTTATTTTTGCGCTCAGGTTTTGTTTAGATTAGCTAGAGTTTATGTCAATATTAATTTGGTGGTTGGAAATGTGCAAGTGGGCAAATATGTTTTCACAGCAATTGATCGTTTTTCTTTCCACTTTGGAATTATGCTCTACTTTGTGTTTGTCTGACACATAAACTCAATAAAGCACACACTTTTCTGTGGTTGTAAAAGAGAAAATCTGCAGCGGTTTAAGGGGTATGAATCCACGGGAAGCCCCAAGCTTTTAAGGGGCTTTACTTTACACCATTATACAAGGAGGAAAAACACACACACTTCATAAAACAATCCAGCTTTTCCCACGTACTTCTTGTTCTTGGAGGATGGAAAAGTGAAATAAGTCCTTGATATAGTGGTAAAAAGCATATAGTGCTTCTTTATAAATAAAAGATAAAAAGTTAAATAAAAAACACATATCCCTCAGGAGTTCAGTGCTTCTGCAACTTCATGTGCATTTGCTTTTCATGGTTGCCTTCTTGATTTCAAGCACTCAGAGGAAATCAAATGAAAAAAAAAAAACAGATCTAAATGAGACCGGAACATATTCCACGCACCTTGGAAGCTCGTCTCGCTATTTAAGCAGCAGCAGTTCGGATGTTGTTGTTTTTTTCAAATTTCCCTTTAGCCCTGTCATTGTTGTGCATCCTTAACACAACACACTGAGTCTTTTACTCACCATTACCCTCTGCCCTCGGTGACTGACAGGTCAGTGATGACTGTCACATCAGATTAACGCTGCTGACCACTGGCAATTTCAGCCACAACTGGTGCTGTCAGGGAAATCCATCCTATTCAAGCTAAACACAGTAGCAATATCTAGATGTCAGAAGAGATAGGTCAGGTTCCCTGAAACCTCCAAGGCAAGCTCCCAGCACTTATGTTAAACAGCCTGTCACTACGTTAGGGTATATATGTGCATTAGTTAGACATGATAATGACAGACTGGAGAAGCATTAAAATGAAACTGGTGGTAATTTGCTTCTCTTATTCATCTCGCTAAAATGTGGTTGCCTTTTTTTCTGTTGAGTTGCTGAACCATCTTTCCAGCAACACTCTAAAACAGCTTGGTAGTTATTTGGTCCTTTTGGTGCAAAGGTTGGATTGGTATGACCAAACCTGTGAAACAATTAAATCCTATCATGAACAAATGTGCCTTTGCATTGCCTGGACTGCTCAAACACGCAGTCGTATAAAAAACTTCTTTAAACCCTTTTGTTTTCACTAGCTTTCATTTCAAGCTGAGCTTTTCACTCCACTACTTAAAGCCCCTAGTTTTGGTTTTCTTACACACAGACAACCCCTCCTAAAGATTTCGACTTAAATCTTCACTATAAATACTTTTTTTCCTGGGTTATTGTTGATTAAAAGTTAACAAAATATTTAGGGTGGAACAAAGGCCTGTGACTGAAAATCAGATTTCTTGCCATAGAACATGAATCACTGTGTCTTACAAGTTCCAGATCGACTGCTCTAAACTTTCTGGCCGTCATCAGAATGCTGCTCATCCCTTTTATATGATAATTTGCTGACATCACTTTTGCAACGCCCATTTGGAGCAAAAAAAAAATCTGCTTTTGCTGTGAAAGTTTTTCTTTCACACTCTATGATGTCTTCCAAATATGTCTGTTCATCGATTACAGATTTTGAGGTCACGTTATGTCCCTGTTAAATCCAGAATAAAATTTTAAATTCTCCTTCTCATATATAAAGCCCTTAATAATCAAACTCCATCATATATCAGAGCTCTGATTATGCCGTATGTTCCTAACAGAACACTTCACTCTCAGACTGCAGGTCTGCTGGTGGTTCCTAGAGTCTCTAAAAGTAGAATGGGAGGCAGATCCTTTAGCTATCAGGCTCCTCTCCTGTGGAACCAACTCCCAGTTTTGGTCCGTGAGGCAGACACCCAGTCTACTTTTAAGACTAGGCTTAAAACTTTCCTTTTTGACAAAGCTTATAGTTAGGGTGGCTTAGGTTACCCTGAGCTATCTCTGTAGTTATGCTGCTATAGGCTTAGGCTGCGGGAGGACATCACAATCTATTTCTCTCACTCTGCTGAGTTCTCCTACTATTCTCCAATTTTTTATTAATTGATGTCATTTCAACTTTTAACTTAAGTTCTCTGTTTTTTTCTCTTTATAGTAGCTGCATATGGCCTGGGGTTCTGCTTAGTTGTGACACTATCCTGAGGGGGTAGATAGGCTGAGCTATTGCTTTCAACAACTTCCTCCTGGTCCGGTTGACCCTTTCTCTCAGAGACTAACCTTGTTGCTCCCCTAGATAGAGCTACTGACTGAGATTTTAATGCAACTAACTGTATGTGCTCCCTTTCATCCTCTTGACCGTAAAACTGTCTCAGAGCCTATCTGCTTAACCTATCTGCTTAACCTACTAAGGAGCTAGTCTGCCATTACCCTCTCTAACAGAAAGTTTTTCTGGATCAGTGCTTCTGTGTTCTTTTTGTATGTCTCCGCTCTGCCCTCTGAAACCTCCATTCGGTTGGGGCAGATGGTGCACTTAGTCTGGTTCTGTTGGGGGTTTCTCTCTGTTAAAAGAGAGTTTTGCTCTCCACTGTCACTACATGCATTCTCAGTATGAAGAATTGCTGCAAAGTGAATGACATTGCAGATGCCTGTCCGCTATGCCTCCTATGACTCAATGCAATCTGCTGGGTTTCCTTTGATTGAAAGACTTTAACTTGAACTGACTTTCTGAAATGGCGCTATACAAATAAAATAGAATTCAATCTATATCATATAAGACATCTTCATAGTTTGGATTGTAGTCATTGTCAATAATTTACCATCAAACAGAAGGTGGGTGTAACTCCCAAATGGCAATGTTGAATGTCGCTCAACGTCAGCCTGACTTTTAACAAACCTTGACTAAATTTCACTTCCAAAGATTGTACACAGCATTGCTTCACAAACACACAAAAAAAATATTTATATATATATATATATATATATATATATATATATATATATATATATATATATATATGGTTTGTCCTGCAAGGACAAACCATGTATAGAAAACATATGAATTTATCATTCCTTCATTTAAACCCAAGTATTACTGGTTTAGTAATACAGGGAATCACTTCTTCTTTTGAATCCATTATTGGTAGTCTTAACATTAAACATTAGTCACTTTACCCAGTTTTTGGGTTGAAACCCCAACACATTATGCTGTGTCAAAACCCATAATCCAATCCTATTATTTTAAATGAACCAAAAACTGGATTATTCAGCCAGTGTTTATCTGGCAAAATAGCAAATTGGGTTGTTTTTACACCAAGTAGTTTTTAGAGTCTTTGAAAAGAGGTACAACCTGGTTGAATCCCCTCATACATCCAAACATTCCAGCTTTGTGCACAAACAAGGCTTCCTTCCTTCATGACACCAAGCATGAATTTGTTCCTACTCTGGGCTGTTTGAATTGCACACGGGTGCACACTGTATGTTGGCTTTGGTATTCAAAAATGCATGTGTTTTTCTCAGGGCTGTGAGTGTGCTGTGATCTAATTACAGGGACTAATCCTCAAAATGCAGAACCTTTTTGTGATCCCCCTGCCCTGCAAATCCTCCGGATGTCTTTTTGTGTACACCAGTACACGGTCTTTGTCCGGTCACAAAACCCTGTGTGGGTCCATGTGACTTTTGCTGGATTCTCTCTAAAGGGGCAGGGAGAACCTTACTTAAATTAAAACACTGGAAAAACATGTTTTCTCAATGCGCTAATCAGGGCTAAAATCAGGTAGAGTATATTTCAAACCAAGATGATATAATTTAACAGATCGTGTCATACTCAAAGAAAAACTGATGTCATTCAAACATGCAGCATTAGATATGCCACTCTGATGTTGACATGCATAATGTGAGCAATCAGTGAGATGCGGTCAAACGTCTGCCCGTGTGGACTACACTGCAGGCAAACAGGTGAAGATTGCCTCTCTTCATACGCCAGGAGGAGCGAGACAGACGCAGGTTATCTTGTTTTCTTGGCAGCAAATTGCAGCTTTCCGAACACGACCTTAATAAAATGACACAATCAGGCACCAGGCCACAAGCTCAAGCGCAAACGGGTAATTTCATCATGACAACAAAATGTAAGTGAGCAGAAGAGAAAAACACATTTGTTTTAGAAGTGGTCGGGAACAGAAAGAGCGCTATCGTGTTTAATAGATTTTTCTCTTTCAAGTGTTGTATCAAGGTGACCGAAAGTTTTCTTCTTCTTGTCATTTTAAACCTACATGTTCCATCGTTTATTTTATCAAACCATTTTACGGAATTCTAACAAGGTCAATACCCAAGTTCAAACTCTACTTCAAAGAAGCTCCCGTACATTTTAGTAATGCTTGAAAATTAATTGGGGGAAGAAAAACACAAATTTTTAGAGATATGCTGTTTTGTCCATTCAGAAAAACTTAACAGTATCACTCTTAGAAGTTTGAATGAGTAAACACACATAATGAACAAATTAATAAATAAATGCTAAGTTGTGTGTCTTTAGTCCTTGAAGTCTTTATGTGTGAGCATTTTTTTAGAAAGATCAAAAAAAGGAAGATTCATGTTCCTGTTCTCATTTACAGAAACCTGCCAAAGCCAGTCACATGTCAAACCTCAGTTCAGATGCAGCAGCTGTCAAATTTAAATGTGTTCCTTTTTCTTTTGTTCAGGTAATAGGACAGTCTTTTAATGCAGCTCAATATCTTCCTTAGTTTTTTAATCAGAATGAAAAAAGCTCGCCTTGACAACAGAACTGATTAGCTTTGGGAATTTAAAGAAGCTGTCGAAGAATATGCCAAGATTTCTGACAGAAAAATGATTGTATGACAGAAAGGGCTCAAGAATAGTGTTGGAAACATCTGATCTCCAAAATACCATAAACTCTGTTTTATTGTTGCTGAGCTGGAGGAAGTTTGAGGTCATCCAGGCTTTTGTTAGGATGACAGTCCAATAACGACTTGAAAGACTAGTTTATTTTTGTGAATGAGCAAAGAGAATCAAATGTCATCAGCAAAACAGTGGAAAGATCTTCAAAGAATATACCTTAGGGTTATCAGATATAAAGAAAATAAAAACATCCCTAGGATGGATCCTTGAGGGACTCCACAAATGAGAAGTGTGGCAGCTGAGAAATAAGTACCTATCTGGACTGAGAAGCTCTGGTTCATTAAATAAGACTTAAACCACTGAAGAGCAGTTCCCTTAATAACCAGGCATGCTCAAGCCTTCATGAAAGAATACTTTGATCTACATTCAACCCGGCACATAGATCTAAAAGCATCAAAGAAACAGGGATTTCCAAATCAACAGCTATATTTTGATCATAATAAAGCCTTTAAAAGAGCAGTTTCAATGCTGTGATAGCTAGACCGAACATCTCCGTGCATACAGCTATCTTCTGAAAAAGATTTGCAGCTGGAGATGAACGTTTTTTTTGTTTTGTTTTTTCAGAAATGTTGGAGGAAAAAAAAGCCTGCATGGAAATAGGTCTGATGTCTGACAGGACAGAAGGGTGGAAATGTTTTTCTTAATAAGTGGCTGCACCACAGCATGTTTAGAGAAACCTGGGACATGGCCTGAATTGTGGGAAGTGTTTATCATAACAAATTAAATAACCCAACAGATTGAAAAACTCTCCTAAATAAACGAGAGGGAATGATGTCTAGAGTTTATTGGCTGCATATGTTTCACAACATCAGTTAAAACTAATCAAAAATACAGGGTCAAACTGGTCAAAAAAGTGTCAGAGTGCAATTGATTGGTAAGACCCCCCTAAAAAAAAAAAAAGCCAAAATGAAGCGATCACTACCACAACAAGGTCTTTTGACATCAGCCTTGAATCTAATATTGTTGCCTAGAAATGCTGTAGAAACCTTAACAAAGTTAAAAAGGAGCTGCAGAGGCAGAGAAATTGGGATGAATTAAAACATAGTTTTACTGAATTTTGATATTTTTGTAAGCAGCCTTTTAAGCTTCGGGACACATGACGTTTGTCTGTTTTACCGTTGTCTCTCAGCTTGTCTGTATTTACGCCTGAGTCCAGGAGTGGATTCATTTAGCCAGGATTCATGTGGGGGTTTATTTGTTTGGCTCTTAAATGGAGCTGAGGTATCCAAGATTTTAGTACAGCTGAAATTAAATAGGAAGAAATAATCCTAGAGTTAGCAACAGCATTCAAAACAGAAAACATACTTTCAGTAAAGGAGGTGGAAAACTGTAGAAGGGTTTATTCCATGGGTATTAATGATAATATTTCACTTCCTTTTTAAATCTTTCTCCCATTAACTTTTAAGGGCAAATTTCATGTCTAAACTCAGTCCTTTCCCATCCTATTTAGGGCCGATCAATCTGTTTTATGTTTCCTATATCATAAAGTAGCGAATATGAATAACTATAACGTGTCTGTATTTTTTTAATTTTACTTTATTTTATCTATCTGACGTAGTTACAATTAAGGAAAAATCCTGAAGTTAGCTGCTGTCATATCAAGTTAAACACATGTCTGATACAATCTAATAGTATAATCACCAGAATTCCTCTTCGCCTGCTAGGCCAGCTAGAGATCATTGTATACGGAAGATCAAAATATGCTTTTCTATCGTTACATTTGCTTTTCAAACTCACAAGGCGAATTTATCAAAAAAATTGCATCATCCACTAGAGGGTGACACAGTAATATCCTGGAAAATATTTGAAACCGCGAGGAAAAGATAATCAAATTGAGCAAACCAATGCCTTGAAAATGGATACCACAAGATATAATACATGCACATACATATATCTATGCAAGACATGCACATAGATGATACACTTAAAGAAATAGATAATGAAAGGAGCTGTTTTGCTTTTGCAGATGTGGGGGTTGAGAGGAAGCGTGGAAGGAACATTGAGTTCATCATTAAAAGGAACAGGATGCAGTCTCTAAATTAAGCAATGGTCTTATAAATGAAGTTTTAAGGTTTGCTGTTGAAAAAACAACTTAAAACTGAAAAAACAAAAAGTAATGCCTTTTGCAGCAAAAAACAAATCAAGAAATAAAACTGAAGTTACATAACCAGGAACTTCAGAGTGAAACACAGCACGTTCAAAAGGCAATGGTTTGATGAGAAAGATGAAAAGATCATTGATAAATGGTTAAAAATTACTGTAATGAAGTATTTAGTTGTGTGTGAATGGGGGACAGGCAGACAGATTTTAAAATGAATTTACATAAGCCTCATTGGAGGTGCAATTGGTTAAGGTTGTATGTTTAGGGATCAGCTTCTGTCACAGTTCCCAGGAAACCAAATGTCATTCAATATTGGGCTTTGAGGTTGATTGCAGGTGTTATCAAAAAAACTCCAACTTCAGCCTCAGCAGTGAGTGAAATAGTATTAAGAAGGATTCAGCTGTCATTAAACTATTGGGTTAAACACAGTCAAAAACCACCCCACACAGGCAACATTACAATCCTGCTGGGAGAAGGAAAGAGCAGTCAATAAAACGTGTGGTTAGTGTTGTGGGAAATGAATGATAACTGATTCCCAGATCTGCCATGGACTGGTGACCTGTCCAGGTTTTACCCCACCTCTCGCCCATTGACAGCTGGAGATGGGCACCAGCACCCCTCGCGACCCCACAAGGGATAGCGTGTTGGAAAATGGATGGATGGATGATTGCCAGATACTTATTAACTAAAGAGAAAATGGTGATTCCATCAAGTTCCAGCACTTTATTGAGAACCAGAGCAGAGACAAAGTAATCACACCCCTTGCTAGTGTCTGCAGCCCGCTTCCCTTGTCTGTTCTATCTCCTTCTCACACTGTGCTAATATCGGCTGACCAGAGCAGACGTAACAAAAACATCTCAAACCCAAACATTTACAGTGTCACGCAGAAAATACACAATCTTTGACCTTCATTAACCAGGATAGAGTGAAACCGTATTCTCCCAGAGCACAGTTGCTCACATGTTTTAGAGGTGGTTTTAATACCTCAAGTTTTAAAAATTCCATTAACATTCCACTCTTTTGATTGCAACGATAACGTATTATCTATGTAATCAATCTTCACTCATCTTTTGTGGCAAAAAGGATGAAGTGCAGTATTAGTTGATGCTCCATCTCCCCGTCTTCTCCATGGTTTTTCCGTCTATTCCATTTCTAGTGAAGGGCAGTTTGTAAAACTCATTCCCAGTTCTTTTCTCCGTAGGGGACCGCTCCCTCCAATGAGTTCTCTGCAGGGGCTGGGAAGTATCTTTGCCAAATCAATGATGTCACATTGTCTAATTAAAACATTGTCCATCTTTCCCATCCACAGGGTCGGTTCCATCAGTCCAAACAAAATTTAAATAAAACTATTTCAAACAATCCCTTTTAAATGTACAGTAGTTCTTTAATTTACTCGTGTGGTTGACAAACATTAAAAAGAATGAGGTTTATTGGTGAAACCCTTAAACCTGTCATTTTACCCATGTATTAGGTTATTTTAAAAAACTGGGTTAAAATGCTTCAAGAACCAAATGCGCTCCTTACAATAAACAAAATTCCTATTATTATCCTCAGTACTTTTGCAAATCGGTGTTATTTTGAGTTAATCAAGTCTCCCCTTTTGTGTTTTATTTGACTGGACTGGATTTTTAAGATATAAGTTGTTCTGGTGTGGCTTGGTTTAAAACTTTATCTGAATCTTTCAGATGCTCTGCCAGACGACCTTGGAAAATGTATGAATGCCGTAGCCTGGGGTAAAGTCAGGTAAGGAGTTTACTCCCCAGTCCCCTTCTGTTATTTAACCTGTTTACTAATAACTTGAAATCATCTCTGTACTTATCATTTAAAATGTAAGTCACAGTTCTCACAGACCTTACTTATTACTAAATGTGTCATTTTAAATAGCTTTGCTGATTTTACTCTTTAATTTTAGTGTGCTGAAAAAAGATTTTCTCACCGTCTCAGAAAAAGGAGGTTGGTTCAGATCTCACGCCAACGTTCCAGAAACTCCCCAGACCAGAAGCCCTCCTCTCGTCCCTTTAAGCTGTGTAGGGGCATCGGAGGCTTGAAGACTTGCTTCCCGGGCCGGCCAAGCCACTCCTGTCCTGGATCTCTTCTGGGTCCCGTCAGTCGGAGAATCTGGCCTAGTTCGCCAAATGTTGGTGGAGATAAATGATAACTGATTCCCAGATACTTTTTGAATAAAAGGAAACGTTGATTCCAAGTTCCAGCGCTTTATTGAGAACCAGAGCAGAGACAAAGTAATCACACCCCTGGCTAGGCCGCCGCCTGCCACCCTTGTCTGCTCACATCTCTGCTCTCCTGCAAATCTGTCTATCTCCTTCTCACACTGTGCTAATATCGGCTGACCATAGCAGACGTAACAAAAACATCTCAAACCCAAACATTTACAGTATCACATAGAAAACATGCAAACTTTGACCTTCATTAACCAGGATAGAGTGTAGCCATGTTCTCCCAGAATAAAGCTGCTTACATGTTTTAGATAGGTCAGAGGTAAATTTAATCCTACAAGTTTGAATAATTCCATTAAATTCCCCTCTTTTGATTGCAACGATAACAGTTGGAAAGTCATACAGAAAGCAACAGAGTTAGAAACAAATTATTTGGTTATCAGTCCAATAGTGTCATTACCGAAAATACCAGCCCACATTTTACCTGAAGCTATTGTGGATTTCACCATATTAGACAGACAGAATAGAGATACAACTTTAATTTGTTGTACAGTAACAGTACATGATTATATAGAGCAATTTTATGACAACATTCAAATTTACACAGATGCATCATGGAGTCCACCAGGTCATAGAGGAGTAGTATTATTGAAAATTGCAATAGGGAGGAAACTAATTGAGGGACTACTTTGTCTGCACTGCAGAAATGATTGCCTTGTTACTTTCTAGTAGAATGGATTGAGGAGACAAACCATTAAGAGTTGTTATCTGTTCAAATTGAAGTTTATCATTAGTCAGTTTACAAAGAAATCATTCAAAAAGCTGCCCGGATATTCAATTAGACATCCAACAAACATATCGAATTTAGGGTTAGCAGCTGCTTCCCTGGGTACCTGCGCATGTAGGGGAGAAAGAAAATTCAGTGGCTGGTACGAAGGCCAAATAATCCAGTTTGGGTGGCAATATACGAGTTACATGCAGTAAGTAAGAGATTAAAAGCATTATTAAACGAAAACAAAATTGAAGAAAAGAAGCAGTGGGACGTAGATATAAAAGGAAGAAGGTTCCACAGAATTCAGAGGAAGGTTGGAGAAGTCAGAAGAACTGTTACTCCTGTATAACAGGATGCAGGAACTGTTAATAACTAAACTATGACCAGGACAAGCAGAACAGCACTTCACATAATGGGAAAACATGTAAAAAAAAAAACGTGATATGAGGAAACAATAGGACAAGTACTGTAGAACTTTAAGAAATGTCACAGGACAGAACATTATCTTAAAGGGAAAAAGAACCTTACAATCTTATAAATCTCCTTGGGAAAAAATATTTTTTTATGTAAACCATAAGATCACTTGATGGTAACTGGGTTAATAGAAATAATATAGTTTGGTTTTTAGCACGCTTCCCGATTCACACTACTGGTCGGCTGGTGGGGGAAAAATAAACAAATTGTTACCATTAAAAGCTGAGAAAAAGAACCAACGTTTTGCTGCAGACCATAGACATAAAAAAAACCCCAAAAAAACATAGACATCATATCACAACACCACTAGCAGAGGTCATTCAAATGAGTCTGAGGGAGGCGGTAATGCGACAAATTCAGTGCAATTCGCCGTAAAACACCAAAGAAGAAGAAGAAGCACCAATAACCAATGGGGGACGACGTACCAGCAGTTTGTGACCTGAACGAGTCTGTCAGATGGAACCAATTTCCACTGAACACCTTGTGAGACAGCGGAAGGTGCCGTGACACGTATTCCCCATACTCCTGTAAGTATTTAAGTTGCACGAGTCGGTGCAATATTCTGGCTTGTTGAGTTGGTCAAATGTAGTCTAGATGTAATGTCACGTGGTTAAGTGGCATGTTAAGACACAATACGCGAGTCGGTTAGCTAACAAGCAAATTGTTTCACTTTGAGATATGACACTATTTTTGCTGTTTAAAACGCACACACCATTATCAACGCGACGTGTATAACATTTGCTCGATAATGGATGAAAAGGTTATATTTGAACGTAAACGTTTACAGAGCGAGGCACTTTGGCGCCTTCTTGTCGGGCTAAGCTAGTATTGGACTTTCCGGCCACGTTCGCCCAACGTCAAACGTAAAGAAGGCAGGTTGGCCGCGAGCGTCGAGCAGACGATGCCTGTTGTCCACATGAACGGTCAGCAAGCGCTGGCAGACAACGTTCGTCATATATATATATATATATATATATATATATATATATATATATATATATATATATATATATATATATATATCTCCTTTTGACTGTCGTAGGTAACGTGCCAAAACGGAATGGTCCGGCTTGATTCGGGCGCGCGCATGAGGAGCGTGCCGCAGCTCACCCAGCCCAGAGACATTATATAGGTAGACGCCCCATGGACTGGTGCTGCCTATGGGGCATTCCTCAAATGACGTCAAATTACTAAATGGCGCAGTGCGCCAGAGCCAACCTGTGGTCGGACAAGCTGTGTAGAGTGGTGAAGCAGACAGCTCCGTCCAGAATATTGCATCAGCAAAGATAATGGTAACAATGAAACACTGCTGCTTCATCCCCTTTCCTAAACCCCGAAAGAATGCCGAGAAATGCCAGCGTGTAATAGGGGTGGGTATTGCCAAAGAAGTCACGATTCGATTCGAATCACGGTTCGCATGCCACGATGCGATTCTATCACGATGCATCACAATACTTGAATTGTTGCGATGTTTTGCGATGCACTGCAATATTTTCACTGAACACTGTTAGAAAAAAATACAGCCATTACCAGAGGCTGACTGGCTGTGTATGATCTGGATAGTGTCTTCAATTTATACATAACGGAAAGAAACTGAATTCATACATAGCTGTATTTATTGAAACGACTTATGGAGGTATTACCATGAAAACAAATATTACTGTTACTGGAGAGGACACACTGACAAAAAGTGACTGACAAATAGGATTTATAAAACTTAAAATAACAAAATAAGGATAATCAGTGCCGTTTACACGGCCTCAGTGTTCCTTTAAACCAATTACATTGTATTCCACTTGTTTTTGGCTGATGTTCGCCAACCATTCATGCAATTTTATTTATTAATTTTTTTAAATTAATAATCGATACCTGGCGTCAAGAATCGATGCAGTAGATCGCGAAAATTAGAATCGCGATGCATCGTCATGACAATTATTTTGCCCACCCCTAGCGTGTAAGCGGGAGGGCTTTACAGGTCGAAACGTGACCAAAACCATATGTGTTCGCCACATTTCATTGGTGGTAATGGACCAACAGCAAAATATCCAGACCCAATACCACTGACTGCAACATCTGCTCAGGTATGTGTGTTTTGTTTTTTCTCAACAGAAAGAAACCCCCAAAAAACAAGAGACAAAACACACTTCCCTGCTCCTCACAACTGTAAGCATGTCCCACACTGCAACGCAGGATATTCAGACTACCTCTCACTGGCTAGGCCATTGGTGCTTAGATATGTGTACATATTTTTAATGAAAGTATCAGGAGTGTATGTCCTTATGTGCTGTTGTTTCTTAAGATAGGCT
Source organism: Fundulus heteroclitus (assembly GCF_011125445.2). NCBI lineage: Eukaryota > Metazoa > Chordata > Actinopteri > Cyprinodontiformes > Fundulidae > Fundulus > Fundulus heteroclitus. Next base: position 38,994,495 of record NC_046372.1, on the reverse strand, counting down.
GTGACCAGGACAAACGAGCTATACCCGCCAGAATCTGTGTCCTCCGTGTCTGAAGCGCTTATGCAGCAGGGAGAGCGAATTCAGTCCGCTCTGTCTCATTTCCAACCATCTACACGTGAAATTACAGATGCTGTATTTTTGTTAGCGGAGAAAAAGAAGTAGGTCGGTACATTATCGTTCAGTTAATGGGTTAAAACTGTAGATATAACACATTGGCACAGGGTTGATCAAGGACATTTGGCTAATGGATGATCACGTCTGGGCGCAGTGGGTAGTGCTGTTGCCTTGCAGCAAGAAGGTCCTGGGTTCGAGTCCTACCCTGGGTCTTTCTGCATGGAGTTTGCATGTTCTCCCTGTGCATGCGTGGGTTCTCTCCAGGTACTCCGGCTTCCTCCCACAGTCCAAAAACATGACTGTTAGGTTAATTGGCTTACTTATTGCTATACTGAAGTAATCAGGGCACCATGTGAAATAAACATTTATAAACAATTCTCTTTAATGAACGCCCCATGTTCCCCCATCAGAACAGACGCCACTGAAGTCTTCATGGCCAACGCTGAAACATTTACCAAGGCAGGTAAAAATAAGTTGCAACAATGAGCGCGCTCTCTCCTGGTGGAAGTGGGAGTTTATCTGGGTGTCAGGGCAGGTGACTCTGAGCTGAATCACATCGCCAAATGAAGTACCTGGAGTTACAGCGTCAGCACATGAAGCTGTGCTAAACAGTCTCTTCCAAGGGTATTAAGTTCCTGCCCAGTTGAAAGCAAAGTGTAAGACTCTGGAATGACCTGGAAATTTTAAACCCTTTTCCAGGCTTTAAACTGTATGAATGTGGATATAAACAGCAAGCAAAAATATACAAAGAAATTATTGTTGTTGGTGTGAAAGCTCAGGATTAGATGTGTGTGTGAGAGAGTGAAAAAAATGAATAAAACTTGTGACTTTATTAAAATGTAACATTAGCATTACTTTATATGCAAATGCTTAGTACCATGTCTATCGTTGTTTAAGAGGCAAAAATTATATTTTGGAATGAAATATTTATTACACATTTGTTTTACACATTGTGTAAACATCAGGGCGTTATGATAAGTGATTTAGCCATTATTAGCCAGAGTTTAACATTTTATGGCACCAGGATGTTTTCATTCCAATTATGAAAAGTGCTTGAAAATAAAAATACAATGTTTTTGTACAATTTTTTTTTTCTAGTGTCATTTATTGCAAAATTGCATATTAAAATGCCCAAATAGGCTTTCACACATTTAGAAAAAAAAGATAAAATATGCGGTTAATCTCGAGTTAACTATTGAAATTATGCGATTAATCGCGAATAAAAATTTTAATCGTTTGACAGCACTAGTTGAAACACATTTGCTGAAGAAGTTCTGACACAGCGAGCACTCGTCTCACATGACCGATCAAAAAACTTTCATCCCTTCCATTATTCATTCACCTCTGGCCTTTTGACATAGCTGGACATGTTTGAGTTGAACTTTTTTCTAAAAGGTATTGGTTGCATGCTTTAATTTCTCACCTTACCTGACCACAGAATCCTGCCTGTTGCCTAAATGGATCAAAAGCAGCCCTCTGGCCTCAGTGATAAGACGGGCTTCCAGATGTTGGGTCGCGGAAGAGGACTGCTGCCCGAGGGTGCAGGGCGTAGTAGAGGGCTCCTGATGGCTACAGAAGGGCCGGGGTTGGGGAGAGCCAGGGGTTTCCTCCCTCCTGATGACTTCCCTCCTGGACGAGCAGTATTGCCGCTTCCTGTTGAGCCCAAAGTTGCACCAGGCAGAGGGCTGTTGGCTCAGCCTGATGGAGTTGGCCGAGGCAGGGGTCTCCTGCCCCCAGCAGCTGAACCAAAGGTCGGGGTGAGCAGAGGTGCAGTCCTGCCTGGACAGAAGCATCCTATAGAAACCAGACAACCGTCCTCAACAGAAGACACGTCTGCTTCACTGGGAGAAGAGGTAGGGACATTTCTGAATTCTATCGGATTTGCTTTAATAGTCATTAAGGTTTGCGTCCTCTCGCAGGTTTCCATGCCAACCTATGATCAAGGATCATCACTGGTGTCAATGTTTAGAGGAATGGGTGTGACTTCTTGGGGAAGAGGAACTCCAGCAGTGGGTCAGTATTATGACTCTGAAAACAGCTACTTTACTACAAAAAAGACCGATTAGGTTTATTTTCTTGGCTTTCAGATTCATCCTCTTTAACACAAGTTAAGCTTTTAGATTTTAAGCTTTTTGTATTTGTTTTCCATACCTAATAGCTGACATAGATGATGCTAAGATGCCTGCATGACTGAAAGTTCTTAGGAATGGAAATGTTCATCTGACCCTGGCAAGTTTAAGAGAGTTGCCATAAGTATAGAAGTACTTTATTTATTATTAAGTTCAAAAAGGCTTCTGCACACCTTCGAACTCTTGATCTAGTTTTTGTGCAAAATACCTTAAAGAATGAACACTTTTGCAGGAAGAGGAGCATCTGGAGATGTGGGTGAGGCAAAAGTGCTAGATGCCCCTGTTGAGACCAGCTGCTTCTCACAGGGCACTGCTCACCATGGAGACATGATGTCGAGGGACAGCAGGTATTTTTCTCATTTCTGTGTCATGTTTAAGATCTTAGTATAAAATGGTGAAGATCCAAGAGAGAGAGAGTGGGAGTTATAATGACAGTGTTCATTATTCCTGCCACACCGTTAATCGTAGTCAGCATGATGGTTAAGATTTTACCCAAAACGTGTTTCATTTTCCAGTTTTCTATGATATGTTTGGTTATTTGTACTTATACTTGCAAACATTCATTTCATTAGCCAACATAAAAATAAACCAGTGACCTGCACAGTGAATGCAATACAATGATTTAAAATGAGATCTGGAGGCAAATGTTTGAGGAAATATGAGGGACACCAACTTTTGAGATCTGCAGATATGAGGAGGCAGATTTTAAATGTAATTTTCTTGGCATCTTCTGATTCTTGTTAGTCAGGAGTATGTTTTGGTAATGTCCTGCCAAAATCACTTTTTTCTTTGCTCCATGAATATAAAGAATATGCTGGTCATTATGAGCTAAAATATGCTTTACGCTTGTCACCATAAAGCATATTATGAGTCCAGGCTGCTGTGGTAAATGATTTTTATGCCTTCTCCAGTGTGTCCCCTCACATTATAGGGGGACTTGGAAGGGCAGCTCTCCCACAACTTGGAGTGGGAAGAGGGCGAGCTTTGCTTTCTGCTTTACCTCCAGGTCAGATTAAGTCAGTTTCTCCACCGTCTGATCCCCAAACGGCACTGCAGTCTCAGTCTCGTGTAGCAGGTATTGAAAGTAAAGCAATTGACATTTTCAATACTCGCTTATCTGTGCATTATCACCTGAATAAATTGAATATCAAATGTTCTAAAATTATAGTTATTTTTGTGAAAACACAGTAGTTTCCCTGTAAAATGTGATTGCAGCAGTTTTACTGTCCAAACCCCCCCCCCCCTAATTTTCCTGGTTGTGCCATTTGTTCTAACAACTGCAGACTTGCCTGTGCCTTTACGGAGCCCACAACCAAAGAAGGAGCTGACTATGGAGGCAGCACGGTAAGTATTCGTCTGTTGCGTGCTTCTACATCACAGCTATGGCACTCCAAGCTGAGACAATGTCAGCTGGTAATCACTTTTCGTGCTCTGGTTCATCTTATTTGGACGTGGTTGTATCATTTCTTCATAATCATCATCATTTACAGTGTTTTGCAAAATAGTAGTTTAATACACCTACATCCTAGAGTTAAAGATGGTCATTTGAGTAATAGTCCTTTTCCTCAGAGTTTAATTCATAAAATAAATGTACATTTTCCTACGTAAGGTTATTTTTGTGAATTAATTAATTAATTATTTTGTATATTCTCTGCTTAGTGTACCGCTTAATAAAGCTGGGACAAAGGGAGCTCCCATAACTATTGGGTCAAACTACCTCATAGTTTCATGCAAGAATGAAGCTGTGTATCAGTATCATGTCACATTCACGTAAGTACAAGAATTCATGGCATCACCCTTCTTCCTTGATCATGCAGCTAAATATGATGAAACCAAACCTTTTATTTCAGGCATTGTTTCTGTAATATAAGAATGTATATATTAGTAGCACCTAGCAGGAAGTTTTTCTGTGTTTTCTTATCATTCTGAAATGTCTTTCTTTTTTTTTTTCAGTCCGAATGTTGAATCTATGGGAATGCGCTTTGGCATGATGAAAGATCATCGTTCCACCACAGGAGAAGTGGTGGCTTTTGATGGCTCCATTCTCTACCTGCCAGTTAAAATGAAAGACGTAAGTTCTCATTCATATACCCCGTTTACACTACCCTTTTTTAACTGAGATAACTTTCTAGTGTAAATGGATTCCAAACTAAACTGAACAGTGCCAGACACAACCGATCCGCACTAAATCTAGACCAGTTCGATGGGTGGGTTTAAAGTCCCTTAAATGAAAGTTGCGTCATGGGCGTTCCATTTTTTTCGGGTCACGTGATCTCCTGCGGCCATTTTGGGTCTAGGCTCAGCTAAGCTCAGCGCGTTTACAACACTGCGAGCGACCGATTTCTTTTATTTTAATTTTATTTTAATTTTTTTTTTTATTTTTTCTGATTATTTCGAGTATTTCTTTATTTCGAAAATAAGCCACCATGCCAGGGTGTTGTGCCCACGGCTGCAGCAACAGCACTGATAAAGGGACGCGGATGTTCCGTTTTCCAAGCGATGAAGAGCGGCGTTTATTGTGGATCAACGAGTCAGTCGCTTGGACCAAGAGACGAACAAAACTTGGAGACCTACAACAAACTCTCGCTTGTGTGAGGTATGTGGGCTTTTTTTTCCTGAAGTCAGGGTTTCCCGCAGCGCTAAGTTTGGCGGCCGCCTCGCCAATATTTAAAAAAAAAAAAAAAAAAAAAACGCGCAAAGCTTTTCTCTCCCCGTCAGTCCCCAACCGCTAAGCCGGGCATACACTGTACGAGTTTTTCAGTCGTGGTACTTATATAGATCTCAAACTGTACGACGGAACCGCGGGGTTTAAAAAGTTCACCGCTCACGATCTGTGCGGCGCGATGCCCGGACGCGACCGGACTGCGTGTCCCCTCTGGGACCGCTCGCTGTGGTGGCAGAGGCAGGCGAGCGACGGTGGGTGACAGGGACCCAGAGCAGGGGGTCGAGCCCAGCTCACGCACCGCACCGGCGGCCGCGCGGCACGGCAGGTCGCCCGGCCCGCCCCGCGAGCGGAGGCGTGCCGAAACAGGCGGCCAGCGCGTCGCGCGGACCGGAGCGCTTGCCCTCCCCCCGCCCCGCGAGCCGACGTCCGGTCCCCGCGGGTCCCGGGCCGGGCGAAGGTCGCTTTGGGGATGCCTGCTCCCCTCCCTCCCTTGGCGCGGACGGAGAGGAGGGGAGGGCGCTCCCTCGTAGCTCTGCTTGAACAGCAGGATGCGCTCACGAAAACCTCACAACGGCCGACTGAATTTCAAACATGTTTGATTTTCACCGACCGTCCGATTTTTTTTTTTATGTGAAATTTTCTTCTGGACTTCTTGCTTTATTTCATTGTGCTGTAGCATAATGTGTGTCTGATTTTTGTCCTATGGGATCAATTCTGGACTTCAAGACAGGAAAAGAGAAGTATACAGTTCACTTAAAAATGTCTCTCTCAAGTCTTATTAAAATGTAATATCAGCTTTTCTGGATGCCTAGTAGGTGATCATCAACACTCAGTTGTGTTTTATTCTGAACACCTGCCTGAAGGGTATTAGAAGGTGCGAAACGCGCATAACATAACAGTGTTAAAGCGCCTGCCTGTGGCAAGTTTAGACCCAAAATGGCGGCACTCGCTGAGTTGGCGCAACTTTCATTTAAGGGACTTTAGGTGGGCTCAGCCCAGTTTTTCAGTGGCACGGTTCTCTCATAACAAAGAGCACATGAGCACACCTCCTTACAGTCAGCTGACTAGTTTTGCGGTTTCAGACATTCATAATAATACTAGCTTCCCTACCGTGCCACACGGTTTCCATTGATGATTCTGCTTAGCAGCGTGATGAATCTCAACGTCTGTCATTGTTTCCTGCATCTGTAAATCCTGATTAGACGTTCGTTTGTCTTATCCACGTCCCAAAAGCCGACTCCGTCAAGTAAATTTACCAAAGGTTGCCGTCTTTGCCTGACTCTCCGCAAAAAGCAATTATAACCAAGCATAACTTCCTGAATGTTACAGGCGCCGCCATTTTGATTTGCTTGAGTCCCTCCTTCAATCCTAGAGAGCAGTAGTACCGTAGATCATCACTAGGAGGCGAGGAACCGAGATAGCGTGATGTGTAAACGGTCGTCAGAACCAAGCTCTGCTTGGTTAACTGATCCGAGCTCGGTATGGATCGGTTTAACAAGAGTAGTGTAAATGGAGCTATAGCATTAGTTTCGATGTCTCACTATGGGAGACGTCGCGATCACCAGCCAATCAGGATTGGCGTAATGAGATAAATGCTTCTGAGGAATACGGCAAGGGGCGTATCCCATAGTGAGACATCTCATTCTCACCTATGCTACTCTGAAAACCGGGATTACGCAAGTAAACTATAGTTTCAGAGCTATTGTGCTGCTCTTTATAGCTGGGAGAGCAGACCTGGGCAACACTAGTTTTCTTGGTGATTATTAATGGATTGTTTTCTTTAATCTTAAAGAAAGGAAAAATCTGTCAAAGCCTAAATTAACATTGTTTTTTTCTTATTCCAACCTTTTGATGACATGCAGGAGGTTGTTCTCAAGAGCGTGAGGAGGACTGATGATCAAGCAATAGAAATCAAAATCCAGATGACAAAGATTTTGCCTCCAAACAGTGATCTTTGTATCCCGTTCTACAACGTGGTTTTCAGAAGGTATTCCGCAAATGTGCTGTTCCCAACAATTAGCTTTATTTTTTTTATTTTACAGTAAATGTAATGAAAGGACATTTTACAGCTCCATTTGTCTAGCTGAAATCCGAACCATTTTAGAAAGTAGAAAATGACTAGTTTATTTTATATCCATTGATGTGCAGCTACACAGGTAACACGATATGATCATTGTTTTCTCTTTCAAGGGTGATGAAAATCATTGGGCTGAAGCAGGTGGCTCGAAATCATTATCATCCAGAAAACGCCATTGTTCTTGAAAAACATCGGTATGTAGCGGGTTTAAAGGTATATAGCCACGTTATATGATTATAAAAAAAGACCAAAAACCGCTTGATCATGGTAAAGTACAGTTATATACACCAAGCCTCCATCCTGATAATGTTTTGATAATCCTTTTTATGGATAAAAATAGCCCCAGCACCGGGACCAATGACCAGATATAAACAGATGTGGCGCCATCTAGCGGCAGTATCGCAGAACTATCATAATGCTGGTATGCTTAATTAATGCAATGCCTCGCATTAAAGGAGCAGCTCGCCGTGATCAAAGACCAACAGCTATTAATTAAATAAACAGATCTACAAAACCATTAACAGCCTCATACCAGAACATTTACTCACGTCAGTCAACTCTGCAGTCACATCTGAACCTTGGGCAGGTTTAGCTTCTGCTTCACTGAACACCAACATTCATATTGTATTCAGTGACATTCCAGTCTTTTACCTCTTGGAATCAAATTGCGTTTTTTTTCACTGGATCTTGGACTTTTATGTATTGTTTCTCTGGGAGATGCTAATAGTTGTTAGTCGCTTCATTGTTTTATCCGCTGCTGTGTGTGCACAGTGTTGTTCTTCCTCTTTTATTAAAAATAAACACCAAAGGCTTTATTTACTAACAAACTGAGCAAAAACAAAGCGTAAAACGTCAAATTAACAACTAATACACCAGCAGGACGTGATGATCTTTCTTAAATCCTTTGTATGCAACCAGAGTGAGTTACTGATGTATAAATACCGTATTTTTGAGACCATATGGTGCACCGGATTATAAGGCACATTAAATATTCTTCCCAAGTGTGTAATATCACTCCTTCACGTACACAGCTTTCTCCTGAGAGGGAGAGCTATCCGTCACTGTGGGGAGGACATAGTTGTTGGAAGACACTGCCCTGTTTCTAACATAAGGCCAAAATTAACTTACCTTTCGTATTGAATTTACTTGGTTTATTGTTGCTAGTGTGTCCTCCGGGCAAGGGATGCCTTACATGAATGCACTTCTAGTTTAGACATTACAGTCAGGCAGTCTTATAGACAGCTCAGGGGGCCGATCAGGTAGTGAGACAGCGTACCGTAATGCTCCGAATATCCATTGAGTGGAGCAGCTTTGTTGCTAACAAAAATCGTACTTAAACATTTTAACATCTTTTTGTGAGGATTTTACCATATAAAATCGGTCAGTACGCACAACGGTAATCACTTTTAGGTGCCCCGGATTCTATGGTGCACCATCAATTTTTGAGAAAATTTCATTTTAAGTGAACCTTATAGTTAGATAAATACGGTAAATTAAAAAATCAAATAACGTGGCTATACACCTCTGTCACCCCAGAGAATTGTGCTCACTTAGATACTGAAGTTGCTGTTTTTTTTTTTTTTGTTTGTTTTTTTTTTGCTTTTTTGGCTAATTAGGCTTCAAGTGTGGCCAGGCTATGCAACCGCTATTAAGCGCTTAGACGGGGGTCTGTACCTGTCTGTGGATGTGACTCACAAAGTGTTGCAGAACGACTCTGTGCTGGATGTCATGTAAGTTTACAAATTCATGACTTGTCAGTTTGCAGTTTTTAGCAGTTTTCATTTAGTCTTGTAAAGCTGAATTATTGACATACTGCTCTAAATGCTTTCAGAAATGTTAACCAATTTATTAATTGCTATTCCTACATGTATAGATGGATTATAATGAAGTAAGATATTGTTGTTTGAAGTTAATCTATTTCAGTAATTCAGTTCCTAAATTCAATACACACAGTTATACATTTCAAGCTTTTGTTCCTGATAGTTTTAGAGGTCAATGGGTTACAGGTATTTCAATCAGTAATTTATATTTTTCAAAGACTAAATGTATAAGATATAAAAATAAAAGATTTGTAATGTTGAAATATCAGCCCGTTGAAAGTTAAGGCTCTCTATTGCATCAGTGTGGTGTGTTATGGATGCGACCAGCCAGGGCGCTGGGACTTGGGGTTTCCTAAAAGCTTAGCAGAGTATCTCATCTTGCTCTTCACAATACTCAAAAAAATTCTCTTTTTGGGCTTTAGGTCAGCCCAATTTGCTGGCTAGTCAGGCATAGTGAAGTATGGTCATTAAAGCTGGTATTGGTACTTTTGACCTGCTGGAAAAATGAAGTCCTCTCCATCATTCTTGTAAGCAGAAATAAGCACCAAGTGCTATAAAATTCCCTGGTATATGCGGCTGTGATAATAGACTTGATTAAACACAGAGGACCAACAGCAGTAGATTACATTGTTCCTGAAATCAACTGCACACACAGAACCTCGCATAACTTGAATCTTGTGTCTTCAAGAGAACTTGAGAACAGCACAGTCCTTTTTATCCAACACCTTCATATAATCACACAAATCAAGCTATGAGGCTATTAAAATTTAATTTAAACAAAAGAAAGGCTGAGCTTGTTTCCTGTTGTCTTAAAGGAACATGCTGTACAAACAGAGCAAGGAGAACTTCAAAGATATATGCACCAAAGAACTCGTCGGGGCCATTGTTATCACACGCTACAACAACCGGACGTACCACATCGATGGCATTGAGTGGGATAAGAGTCCTAATGACACCTTCACTCTGATGGATGGTACAAAAACCACCTTCTTGGAATACTACAGGTGAAACTCCTGCACTTTGTCTCTGAACTAATCAATTCTGAACAAGATAAAGTGTAGGTCTGTTATTAGTTTGATAAACTCTGTTTAGTAGCAAACGTCCTCCCTGCTCTAGCTTCACAGATTTGTGTTACATTGTTTTTATTTTTTTATAGAAAGAACTATGGCATCACAATCAAAGACATGAACCAGCCCTTACTCCTAAATCGACCTAAGGAGAGGTCGAAGCCAGGAGGGAAGGTAAGTTCTCTTTTCCACAGTGATGATTTTACCTTGAAATTTATAACTTAATACAGACAGATTACGATAGTAATACAGTCACTGCCTTTCATGTAGACTGCTCAATTGACTTGCCTCTTATTAGAGAAGTACTACCACCACCTTGTGGCTTCAGCAAGTCTTGCTCAACACCATTGAGTTTAATCTTTGGTTTTAGGTGCTGCAAACGTAATGAAATTACGTTTACAGTGAAGCAATTCTTTCTTCCAACTTTTCTGTTTAGAACCTGCAGATATCACTGTTGGCAAATAAAAATAAATCTGCAATACAAATTTGACATCACGTATCAACAAGAAGGACAAAAGCTGTTATACATCTGTGTGTGTGTGTGTGCGCACGCGAAGTGTGGCGTCATAATTGCGTCAAATCAAATGCAAGTGAAATAGTATTTAACTGTGCTGCTACATGCTATGCCAAATGAATGACAGGACTTGTTGTAAATGTTCCCACCCTCCCATTTATTTTCTCAAACTCTGTGTTGTTGTTTTTTTGTTTTTTGTTTTTTTGAGTTGCGAAAACTAAGTTGCAGCTGAACTTCCCATTTGGCTAATTGCTCGTTTTGTTTTGTCCCCATCTTGCAGCAAGTCATCACTGGAGAGATCCTTTTGGTGCCAGAGCTCTCCTTCATGACAGGAATCCCAGAGAAAATGAGGAAAGACTTCAGGGCTATGAAAGTAAGTTTAGTTGACATTGATTAAAACTGGCGACCATATACAGAATTTAAAATGTTATCTTATCTTGTCTTCCCATTTCTAAGACGGACTAAAAAAAGTATCCTCTTTGTCACATCATATTTATAATCCCGTAAAAAGCTGAAAAGTACACTCTGAATATTAGAAACATATTTTCCATTTTTGGCCAGTGGAGTGAGATCCCACTAATGTAATAAAAGATTTATTTATTTTGAGATTTTTTTTCTTTCTAAATTTTACTAGGGGTGCTAAAGATTGAGGAATTACTGACATTGTCACGCACTAATTTCATATATTTGATTATAGTATGCTTAATAAACTTCTAAGGTAAAGAGTTTAAGAGAATAAGTTGGTAACTTAAAGTTCTTATATTTATTAGTGATTGCAAAAACTGCATAACATTTTAAAAAGTAGCTATATTTGTGCTGTAAAAGAGTTGTTGCAAATGTGAGTCTCTTTATTTTTCACAGGAGCTGACCTTGCATATCAACGTGAGCAGCGAGCATCACACCAACGCGATCAAGCAGCTTCTGAAGAGCATTACCTCTAACCCTGAAAGTTTGAAGGAGCTCAGCCGATGGGGACTGGAGATTGGCTCAGACATCCTCATAGTAGGAATCTGTCACTGCAGATTACCCCAACTACACCCATTTTCTAGCGCAAAAAGTTCTTTTAAAAAGTAAAAGTTTGCTCTTAAACAGCACATTCTCTAAATCGTGGATGCACTGAATAACTGAAGAAAGTAAGAATCCTCTAACCATTAGTTCTTCACTCCTTAAAGGAGCAATAAGTACTCAACAATGCACTGTTTTTAGTTTGTTTTCTTTTTTTATAGTGTCCTGTCTGGCAGTGTGGCAATAAGAATTGTTGCCTTAATGCAAAAAAGAACCCAACAGATTTTACTTTCACAAGTGGAGCCTTACCGCATTCTCCGTAGTGCTCCGCTTGATTTATATGTGCAAGAAGCTTTATTATGATCAATGCAGGGAATATTTCATGCTAAATGGACACTGAAACAAGAAGGTAGAAGAGGGGGGAAAAAAGAGAAAAGGAGAAAGAGAAAGAGGACAGAAAAAGGAGAGAATGATGCTTCTTCACCTGCAAAGAGATTTAAAAAGGACAGCAAAACCAATCGATAAAGTGTTACAGGTTGAAACAAGCAACGCCTTCATACCATCACTGAAGAATGTAGAGTACCATCCACTACAGAATGTACAAAGTGACAGCCGAAGACAGTAAGGGATTTCTATATAGAAGTGAATCTGCTAGCACCCGGATCCAAGCACAAAACTGTCCTGTTCCTTTCATCTAAATTAATAAAATTTCACTTATTGCTCCTTTAAAGCTTACAATAAGATCCTAAAATTGAATTTATGGTGATACAACCAAAATGTATCCAGTTGAGAGAACTGACACCATTTTTTTTTTGTTGATTTGAAAAATGTGAGAGGCTAAATTCACTCAGGTGTTTGACCAACCTGTAAACATGTAGGACAGTGGGCCCTGAGGACCGTGGTTGGAGACCACTGCATTAGAGGAGAAAATGTGTGTGTGTGTGTGTGGGGGGGGTCTATATGACCTAAATGTCATCTAAGTGGGGTTGCCTTATTTACTTATCTAAAGACAAAGTGCTGCAGATGTTTTTATTATGAGACCTACAGTGCCTTGCAAAAGTGTTCAGCCTTCTTGGCATTTTTCATGTTTTTTGCCCCACAATCTGGAATTAGGACTTTGCTCCATTTCAAGTACAGAACATGCCTACAACTTTATTGCTGCCACCACCATTTTCACTGTAGGGAGGAACATCGAAATTTATGACTATCTACAGTTCCAAATTTTTGGAGGACTACCAGAGTCTGTGCATTAGGCACTGATTTATTATTCTTGCGCATGCAGGTCTAGCACTGTCAACAAAGTCACATGTGGCACCGCGCTGGATAACACTATCAACAGAGTCCCAAGGAATCCCCCAATAAAACACTCAATCACTGAGGTGACAATAAACAGAAAAAAAGACGACTTACCAGCAGAACACAAGTTGTGTGAATGTTAGCTTGGGCAACCTCTGGAGAGGGAGATGACACGCAGCTCCGACCGAAGTCACGAGGCTACCTGCTACAAACGGCAGCAGTAGAAGCAAAAACGACGCTGACCACTTGACTCGACAAAACTTAGTGCGAGATGATGAAAAGTGGGGAGCCATGGTGTCACGTGACTGTATAGACTCACCAGTTTCTCTGGGGCTCACACGTCCCTTTGTTGACATTAGTACTCGACCTGTGCAATGATTCGGTGTTTAAAGCGCCGCCTCTGGTGGTCAGTAAGGATGCAATGCTCCCCCCTCTGCTGCAGGTTCAAGGAAGAACATTGCCGCCTGAAACCATCTGTCTTCAGACGTCATCCTTTGGCACCGGAGCTGATGTTTCCTGGTCCAGGGAGGTTGTGAGGGAAATTTCAATCAGCTCCGTAAGCCATATCAACATTTCCTGTTTCATTTGTTCCAAATAAGTTTGTTGTTCGGCTGTGAGATTGCTCATGAACCTCTGTGTTTCATTATTAACTGAGCCATATTTCCTTTTAGATCCCTTTGAACGTCTGGGCCATCTTCTACCCTCCTCGCTGTGCAGACCAAGCTGAAGAACTAGTTTCCACTTTTAAAAAGGTAGCTGGGCCTATTGGGGTACGACTGGCACGTCCCATCAAAGTGGTGCTCCGGGATGACCGCACTGAGACGTATGTCAAAAGTATCCACTCTCATCTCACCAGTGAGGTAAGGAATAAACTCCCAATTTATATCAACATATTTTGATTCTTCTTTAAGTGCTAGTTTAGTTATTGTTTGTTTATAGTTGAAGCTAAGATAAATGTGTTTAAAATGTTTTTTTGTTTTCGTGAATATTCAGAGTTGCACTCATACATGTAATGAAAACTTATTAGCGATCATTGTTGATCATTTATATTTCAGGTATTTTCCAAGGTATTCCATCTCTTAGGTTAATGAATAAGTTATTAAATAATAAATTGATTGTTTTAGCGACATGTTCAATGGTGTGCAAAATTGTGGAACCGTCCTTGTTTATTCAAAAATAGATTTTGACCTCATTGGCCTGTTTTTCTCATTTCCAAAAACGTCTTTGTGCTTAAAGATGTAAAAAGTCTTATACAGCATCAAATATTAGCCGTGCAACGCTCAGCTTCTATGTCAGTATTCTGGTTAAATATTATTTCTAAAACACATTATTTACATGCCAAACCTGAAGACCCCTGTGTGATAAACACACTTATCATCCACATATCAGCCGCTAGGCTATCATTACTGGAATTGAGAGCGATGTTCAACATAATTAAACAACCCAGCAGGAACACGGTGCACAGCAGAATTTAACAAAAATTTTGATGCAGATAATTTGCTTCGAGGAATTTTCTGAATCGAGGTATCCGTATCATTCAAGGAATTGTTTATTTTATATTGTTGATAAGGCATATCATCAGAGCTTTCAAACTACAGCTCTGCTGTATTTTTAAACTTTTTCCCTTTTATCTCATCTAGTTTTCTTCCCCAAGCGAGCCCAGTCCTGAGCAATGCTTAGCATGCCTCTCATAAAGCAGCAGTTCAAGTTGAATTTGCTTAAACTGTGCAACCAGCAGAACTAAAATATGTAATAGTGTTTCCACTGAGCAAAAATTACCAGGTTGTTTGATTTTTAGCTTGTGAAAACCTTTGCTCAAGGCTTATTCAAGCCTTTAAATGCAGAGAAGTCAACACTAATTTTTATGTTTCTGTGTGTAGCCCAATTTGCAGCTGGTTGTCTGCATCCTGGTCGGCAACAGGGATGACCTCTACAGTGCCATCAAGAAGCTGTGCTGTGTTAAAAACCCAGTTCCTTCCCAGGTTAGTATTGTTGTTTTTAACTTTGATTCATCAACTGCAATCTTATGTTTAAACCTGAAACTGTTATGTTTAAAAAACATGTGATATACTCCACAAAATGAAATGCGAGTTTGTCCCTAGGCCATCAATATCCGGACGATATCTCAGCAGCAGAAGCTGAAGAGTGTTGCCCAGAAGATTCTCCTGCAAGTGAACAGCAAGTTAGGAGGAGAACTGTGGACTGTCAACGTCCCTCTGGTGGGTATCATGTCAACCAAAGGCAGAACAGCAGCTGCCTGACTCATTTAGTTAAAGCAATGGCATTTTTCATAAAAAGATCGGACTGAATTTTCACATGAGTAACAACCAACATTAAAAAAGTGTTGTGGTTAAAACAATTCTGTCTTGGCTAGTCTAATGGAGTTGGTGAGATTCTGTAGTCCTCTTTAATGCCACATATTTGCCCTAAATTTACATCTGCACAGTTTTCTAAAACACATCGTCTGTTTAAATCCCATTGTGTTAGATTTTCGCACTGGCACACCATTTAGTGGTGTGCTAAATTAATTAAAAATGACCTTGCCGTTAAACGCGTAATGACTACTACAGAAGCCGCGGAGTATCATAACTGTGACAATGTCAACATGTCCTCCATGTATTAGCTACTGCTAATAGCTGCGGTCATTGTGTGAAATGGTTTTTTGCACTGTTGCCAAGTCCACTTTTTTTTTCTTTTTTTTTTTTTGTCAGTTTTCCTTGAGTCACGTTTTTTTGGGTTTGTTTCTGAACGTGCGGTCGCTTATTTGGGGTCTATAAAAGTGACAATAAACACGAGTACAGAGACCTGGTTTTGCTGCTTCACTCCAGACAGTGAACGGGGCTGATATCCCTCCGCCGCTCCCCGTTCACACATAGAGGGAGCTGAACAACCAAGCCATATCTGCCTGCCTGGAGGACACAGTAGTTGGGTGACCACAGCGCCCTGTTCCTAACATAACGTTATTACTTCTTTTCCTTCCCTTGGTTACTTTGACTTCTCTCGCTGGGCAAAGAGTATGGATGGTCCTCCATTTCAACGTAAACGGCAAATAGAATGATCTACGGTCGTCTTTGCTTGTTTTCTTCTACTCCACTGACAGCATGTCTTCATATAGGAGACATATTGATGGGGGGGCTGACAAGTTTGTCCCCTTTCAGCTGCTGAAATCAGAAATGGCGAAGAAAATGGCACCGACACCTATTTATTTATAAACTACTTATTCTAAGTTATGAGACACTTTAATTTTTGTTGTGATGTAATGTGTATTTATAAAAGCAACACTTGATTTTTGTTGATTAAAAGCCAAATTAGTTATATTCTGCCCCTTTAAGTTTTTGCAGGAAAAAAATAAATGTGAATTTAAAAAAAAAAAAATCTACATCTCTGTAACAAAATTGTATTACGCAGTGATTTTAACCTGGGGAAGCTTTAGACTGATGCTTTACAGCAGAATAGTTTGTTTTGCACATGCTACTTAAAAATATTGCACTGATAGAAAACGCTTGTTGATATCACTGCACAAATTTATAATATCCATCCATCCATCCATTCTCTGATCCGCTTAATCCCTCATGTTAGACAAAAATAAGTTGAATTTCACTCATGGTTAGACAGAGCCTTGTTAGTAAAGTGATGGTCTTACTAGTGCATGGGTTAAAGTTCTCCATGGCTGACAAGCTACAGCAGCCAAGAAAAAACTTCAACAATATTTAACTTTACGCAAAGGTTTAATAAGATTGTTCTAATAAAAATGTGTTCATCTTTAAAAGCTAGTTGAGTTATTCTGATTAACGTAGAACAATTTTATTAAATTTTTTTTAAAGTTTAATATCCTTGCAGGTGTTACTTCAATCCGTATCTGATGGGGAAACGCGGCTCGACATCACACAGGGTTGGGGGGTCGGGAGGGGGGGGGGGTCGGTGACTATCTCCAGGCAGGGACACAGGGTCCATCTTGGACAGGTCTTTAGTCACAGGGCTAAAATGTAACAGTTTTGTTAACTTCCAAAAAGTTCAATAATGCCTTTTTATAAACCCGTGAGTTGTGATAATTAGTTGTTAAATAACAGGCAAAGCAGAGACTGATTATTGTAATGTGCAGTCCCTGTTAAATTAAAATGTATGACGTCATGATAGTGTTGGTTGTGTGTCCCGCGTTGTCCCTCACAAGCATCCTGTTGTCCCACATTTGGTCATTTGAGACCTGGTCACCCTGTGAAACGGCTACAGATCCAAGGCACCTGTATCCATGGCCGACTGTGTGTGTAACTACAAAATCCCAGTTTTAGTTAGTTTTAAATCACTTCCATGCTGTCTTCAATATTTCAGTAGTTTGGTTCCCAAAAAGGACAAAGTTGTAAGGATAAGGGAGATGAAATTATAAAGTCGAGAGGTTAGTGGACTGTGGACCTGTTTGGCAAAAATGTGAAGGAAGAACTTGCTTGATGCTGCAAATATGAAAGTGAACCAGGTGATGTTATGGATGTGGAAAGTGAAGGAGAGGATGGGAGACTGTCCAGAATGACGCCGAGGCTCTGAAGCTGAAAGATGTGAGAGATGCAGGAATTTCAATAGATAGTTTAAAAGTACCAGATTTAGTTAAAGTTGACTTTGCACAAAAATCAAGTGTGGTACACAATTTGGCATAACGTCCAACACCCCGGGAATATGTGCGCTGACTAGAAATAATTTTCAGTCAAATTGATTATTTTTGCTTTAACCCTTGTACCATGGATAGATTTGAACTGTAATCAAGTTTAGCTTTGAAAGTAATTCAGAGATACAGGTAAATATTCCAGGAGGATGGTGACAGAAAAGTTAGGATTGTCAAGGGATACGCTGATTTACGTTTGAGCTGTGACAGAAAACCTGTGGGATGAAGGCCGATGGGATGGCTGGAGGCAGGAGAGATAGAGCTGAACTGAAACTAATGAAGAATGTGTTCAGTTTGATTGTTCAGCTATGTCTCGCTGAAACGCACAATACTGTATTCCAGATACTCAGGCTGGGTCCTTGTTAGGGCTTGGAGTTCATCCACTTTGTTTTCCAATGATCTCACATCACCCATCATAATCAATGGTTTGAACTTTTTTCACACTGTCTTTCTCTCATTGCTCCTGTTCTGAATCCAGTGTGCTTCCCTTACAACTCATCTGGGATTTATGTAAAGCACAATGTGCTAGTGTTATGCATCAACACAAAATGGCCAAAAGTGAAAAGCATTATTAGAAATCCTCCTGGCTGCACAGCATCCTAAACCAGAGGGAATAATCACCCAAAAAAAAGCAACATTTCTGCCAGAAAGGGAGGAATAAAAAAAATTTAAAAGAGTAAATGAAAGTAACAAAGCTACTCCAACATGCTGCCACCCTCAGCGATCCAATGCTAGAATGGATAAAAACTTTTTTGAAGATAAGAAAATTATAAATGAGCAACTATGTGTTCATTGTGTTCGTGGCAGGTGAACTGTTGCACATACTTGCAGATGTTTTGTCACAGTTGTTTCTCTGCCTCTCAAACAGAAAAACCTGATGGTAGTTGGCGTTGATGTTCACCATGACACCAGCAAGTCACATCGGTCCGTCATGGGATTTGTGGCCAGTGTGAACAGGTACAGTCGTGTTTTTGTTAATTTTCCTCCAAAAAGCTCTTGCTTTAATGTCACATTTCATTAGTGCTTTCTGAAATTATTTCTTGAATGTAGGTAGAATTTAAAAAAAAAAACACTTTCAGGTAACAACTATCTCTGATCTCTGGAGACAATGATTTGTTTCACTTCACATTAACTGGTGAGGTCTGACGCTAACCTAGTTCACAATAAATGTGAAAACATATGTAGGTTTTTATGTTTTTGTGTACATGTTAATGATATCTAGGCCTTTTTTATGTTTACTAATGCACCTAATTTGATATTATTCAGTTAAGCGATTTTAATTGAATTCAAGGGTGTAGTCTACATTTAAACTGAATTTTAAAAGAATTTTAATCGGTATACCATTTGTCTTTTTCCTGAGTAGCTCTCTGACCCGATGGTACTCCAGAGTTACCTTCCAGACCCCCACCGAAGAACTGATTCATGGCTTCAGAGTGTGTCTGCTGGCTGCACTACAGAAGTACCACGAGGTAACAGTCTGCATGTGTCCGTGGTCCAGATACAGATCAACATAAACTTTGATGCAGACCTTTTACTGCTTATTAGACCTGAGCTTTAAATCTTTTTGAATGATGAATGCACAACATGAATAATCTGAACCAGTTTGATGGAGGCACTAGTATGCTGACAGCTGCTGTCTGCTCAGTGGTGAGCCTACATTTTGAGTCAACGTAAAAATCCTTACCAGATGAAAAGAAGTTAGGCAGATAGTAGCTTTGATTGTTGATGCTATGCCTTTCAAAGAAAAATCGGCCGGGGGGGGGGACTATTTTATGCAGATTCTAGGTTTTGACTATTTTATTTTAAATCAAAATGTCCACCTTGTTAAATTTAATAGCATTAGTAAAAGCCCACTTTGTTCTGTTTCCTCCGTCCAGATAAATCACAACCTACCGGAGAAGATCGTGGTTTATCGGGACGGTGTTTCTGACGGCCAGCTGAAAATGGTCGAGGAATATGAGATACCGCAGCTGATCAAATGCTTCGAGACATTCCCCAACTATGAACCCAAGCTGGTCTTCATTGTGGTCCAAAAGCGCATCAGCACCACTCTGTACTCCTGGGCTGCAAACAGCTTTGGCACTCCTCCCCCTGGAACTGTGCTGGATCACACCCTGACTCAGGAAAACTGGTCAGTTCTAAAGTCATACGATTAAAAAAGTAGATGATTTCAAAATGTTTGGTAAAATATGTGTAACATCTAGGTCCTCTATATTTAAATACGGTTGAAATGACGCTGATGATCGCAACTAATGTTGAATGTAGGGATGGCACCGATCCGGTACTGGGTTCCGATACCAACGTATTTTACGGATCAGAAAATTCTGTTCCAACTCGGGTATGTCTGACCCATAGGTTGCTTTGTGCTGTAATATTTTCTGCTGAAGTCTCCAGAGTCTTGGTATTTACTGAGCATAGCAGCATTCGTCCGGCTCTCATGATAAGATCCGCTTCCATTAAAGGGGCCATGACATCAAATTTAATTTTTCTGAGGTTTTGGGGGTATAATGTGGGCTGCTGTGCACTGATGAGGCCGTGTGAATGTCAAAACTAAATACCAAAGGACCTGCTAAGGGGCAGTGAGCTTTGTTGCTTTGCTCAAATACAGTCAGATTAGAAAACCGGTTGTCTTTCTACTAATTCATGTTCTCCAGTCAGAGCACACCAGTCTTCCCCCCAGCTGATGCACCTGCTGTGAGTCGCGCTATCATGTCTGATGGCTTCACTCCAGAGAAGGATGAGGGGTGTATTTGACCGGTTTACCAAATATTTGTGTAGCTGCATTTCATTACCGAAACCAAACTGATGTAATTTTTTTATGAAATTCTTTGGAAAATGTACATATACAACAGTATCAACTACATAAAATGGTTTATACAGTGATGTCGTGGCACCTTTTTTAAGGAAATTCTTTCCACAGTTGGCAGCCAGCTAGCAGAGAGGTGCATTGAGCCTAGCACAGTGGCTAACCAAGTTTTAATCACTAGTCCGCTGTGTGGAAATGTTTCACTAGAAACACTGCAAAGCAACACTGCAACATACATTTACAAAGCTGTTGTACCGAAAGTGAGAATCTCCACTGCGACCGACAGTACAGCCAACTTAAACTTGTGAAAAGCCCCTATTGAAGAGCAATTTCCGACATTTCAGGGTTTCCTTTAGGATTTTTTTCATAACTGTAATCAGGTTATTATTTTAGCACAACAGTTCCAGAGAAAAGAGACTAGACTAGTAAACAACTCAGGGAGTGACATAATGAACCGTAATGCTCCCAATATCCATTGAGCGGAGCGGCTTTGTTGCTTTCCAAAGCCATACTAACACATTTTAACAGATTTTTCAGCGCATTATACCACATTAAATCAGTTAGTAAGCACAACTTTAATCATTTAAGGCACACCAGATTATAATGCACACCATCAATTTTTGAGAAAATTTAATGATTTTAAGTGTGCCTTTATAGTCTGAAAAATACTGTAAATTTTTCTCACTACATCAAACTTTTATATGTGACAGCGAGCTGATACACTGAGATGCTCCAAGCAGACAGTCGCTCAGCTTCACAGCCACTCAGCGCCGCGCTGCCAGGTCTGCAGTGGCTGCCGGGTGGAGACCAAATGGCATTAGGCATTCAACTACCTCCTCAAACGTGATACTATCCATTGCCTTGCTTCGTCAGCTTTGCAGAAAGTTTGGGAAATGTATGAATTTGTCACAGGAATTGTAGGACATTGGTAAACTTGGTAATAAAGTCTGATTATATAAACTCTAAAACAAATGATGAAATTACTTCATCTCACCACTGCAGCTCTCTTCCCATCCATGTGGAGGCTATCCCACTTTAAACATATTACCGACACCTAAAGGACCTCTGGGGTCCGTTCTTCGTACGTTGCTTAAAACATCCGAGATCAAATGAGACATCCAAGATGATTTCATCCGGCTAATTGGGTTCTTCCAACACACCTGTTGTTTACGATTAGTATGGCTGGATTGAGTTATATGAGACAACTGCGCGTTCATGCGTTTGTTTAAAAGGGGAAATGTACCGATAGTAGAAACATTGATCAGCAGCGCTGCTATTGGCTGTTCAGCGTGGCCAAATAACGTCCACCGTTTTTCTCCCAACCAGAACACGAGGTTTTTATGGAAGGTTATGCCGAATTTGAGTCATTATTTAAACGACAGGGAACACCTTAAAGTCTGCTAAAGCCAGGAGAGAGGGCTGGCAAAAAGTGGCAGACAGATTAATGCGTAAATACTGTGCATGATAGATGTTACTATCACTTTCTACAGTATGAATTTTTGCATTTTAATAATCTCATATTTACTTAGTTCTTTTATGTCAGAGCCGCCACGGGACACACTAGAACATGGGGACAAGTAAAAGTGAAATACAAGAATATTCTACAAAATGGTAGCCTTTAATTATTATACTTTATTTTAAAAAGGCACTTGTTATGTCAAGAGATCCAAATTTCAGTGTCATTCCTTAGAGACGGGAAGTAAAGGACACGTGCAAACTGGGAAAGTTCTTCCTTTTCCAAGTCATCCACAGTTTACACGGTAAAACTGTATTGCTCCGTGTCTAGATAATCCATCTATAGTATTTTCTAATACAATATACGGTTTGACAGGAAGCAAGCCTTTCAAAGTAAAACTAAACTTCACAATAAAATGGCCCGAACAAATCTTCTTACTGAATATGATAAAAATAAAAAGCAAACCATCATACAAATAACTCAAATATTTTCTATTTATGGCTCTAACACTACTTTTTCCTCTTTAAAAGCCACTGTTAAATGATGTTTGTCTGTTTATAACAGCCACCAAGAAAGATCTCTCTACAATTACACTGTCACACTGCGCTAAAGGATCCTGTCTATTGCGCAATACGCGATTAATTAAAAAAACTCTGCAAATTATTGTTGCACCTTCAGCAACATGTTGCTGTCGTAAAAATGGACATGGCTGCGCCAGACTTCTCCATCTCCTCCGCTTATAAAGCTGCGATCTAATCCTGTTTACATAATTTAAGCGTGCTCTCGAGCAGGTTTAAGCTGAAGAACCAAACGATCCAAGATCATGCCAAATCGTCAACAATCAAATCCAGCTAACTGAGTTAGCGACGTACGAAGAACGGACCCGTGCAATTTGGAAATTGCGTTTTGTTTTTAAACTGTTTATGTTGCAAATGTGATTGATTGTCCAGCCCTTGATGAAGCCAATGGAACGGAAATGTCCGCTGGTTGGATAAAAATTTTCCGATCCATAAAATAGGTTCGTGTCAGAACCTGATGCCGATACTGGATCGGCACCGTCCCTAAACTAACCCTCAGTTGTTTTTTATGCTTGCCTGTTAGGGTGGACTTTTATCTGATGGCTCATCACACTCGTCAGGGTTGTGGACTTCCTACACACTACGTCTCCCTGTACAACACAGCTAACCTCACTCCTGACCATTTGCAGAGGTAAGTGCTTTAACAATATTGTTCTGACCTATATATTTTTTACTATTTTGTGAACTGCTTACATTTATGAAACTCCGTTAGGGAAAAACACTGGTAGGTTAAGTAACACTGATATAGCGCCAGCAGGTCGCCTGTTTCAGCAGGTCCCACTCAGCTCTGAGGTTTTCTTTTGTAAATCAGTTTTGTAGACGTGTTGTGTGTTCCTGTTGTGTTTTTTTTTTTTTTCTTTCTCTGTGTTTTGCTTTTTAGCTAGTACACATTTAGTTTACTTAAGGACCCCCA
Source organism: Fundulus heteroclitus (assembly GCF_011125445.2). Lineage (NCBI taxonomy): Eukaryota > Metazoa > Chordata > Actinopteri > Cyprinodontiformes > Fundulidae > Fundulus > Fundulus heteroclitus. The sequence continues at coordinate 38,971,401 of NC_046372.1, read as the reverse complement.
TTAGTCCCTACTATAGTAGAGGCTATTTTATTGTGGGAATTGCCTCTGTGGTCTCGCTTAGCGTTGTTTTATATCACATCGCTCCTGTGTTGCACCTGTGCATTGGGATATCGTGTAAATCTCTAACTCGACCTGCCACATTCGTGTTCAATGTGAAACGAGGATGGGGTCTTTCTCTGTTTGGCCATTTAACTATCAAAGTGATGCCCTGCAGTTAACATTGAGCAGCTGGCTGTATGACACCATATTATCTGCCACACATTATCGTGATAACGGTGTGTGTTGCCCCCTCGGCCAATCCTGTAGCAGCGTGCAATGTCATCCACACTTTTACCAGCAGACTCCAAACACAGCATCATGCCCTTTTTTCTGCCGGGGATTGTGATCATGTCTCCTTTTCCTCCACTCTCCCTACCTTGATCCGGTATGTTACCTGCGGCACCAGAGACAATATAAGAAGCTCTGAGGGACTTTCAGCTCCACTGTGTGGGAAGAGCTCTGTGCTCCTCATGTCGAGGACACTGACAGCATCACAGATTACAATAACTTCTGTCCCCTTCATGAAGCTATGATGTTTTTCCAATAATAAGCCCTGGATCTACCCTAAAATAAAGGTTCTCCTTAAGGAGAAGAAGATAGCATTTAGATTAAGACACAAAGAGGAGCCGAGAGCTGTGAAGAAGGACCTGATGAGGAAGATCAGAGGTAGAAAAAATATCTACAGGCAACATTTGTGGAGTTTAAAAGAGCTTTAAAGTCACAAACAAAACTCCCAGGCTAGCTCCCAGGAAGAAGGGTGGGTGAATGATCTGAACCAATTGTACAGCAGGGTTGATCAGACACTCACCCCCCCTTGAGCCAGAGCAGACTTTACCTGCTGAAGAGACGAACATCTTTTTGAGTGCAGGTGCAAACCCTTTTTATTTTTTATTTTCCGGCATCTTCTATATTCTATAGTGTAGTTTGTTGGGAGTTCTAGCTTAATTACAGTTGAGAGGAAGACGTTGGATAAGCTCATTAGGAAGGCCAACTGAGTCCAGCAGGAGGTCAGAGACAGCAAAATATAATTTCTTTTGCAAAATAACTGTTGGAAAGTGTGTCCCACTCCATGCATGAAGCTGTTGCAGAGTTGGAGAGCTCCTTCAGAGACGGACCACTGTATCCTAGGTGCACTAAGAAGAGTAATGGCAGAGCTTTATATTACTATTTTTTCACTTTCTTTCTTGTTTTTCTTTTTTTAACGCATTCTTGATTTTACAGGAGCTGTCTTCAGCGGTCTTTCTTAAAAGATGTTCCATTTGCTATGCATGTCAAAACTTTCATGACATCAAGGATCTCTTAACCAGATCTCAATTTTGAAAAAAAAATAAAAAATAAGGCAGGCTGCATAGTTCCTAATTTGACAGGAGTACAAATAAGCAGATTTTTACTGTGGCTTTATATATAAAAAAAAATTATATGTACGTGACCATATTGGTGGTCAGAGTTGGCAAAAAACTTGTGACTCTCCCACAATGAGTTGCAACTTCTGGAGGCACCCTTGCTTGATTTTCATTCTACAAATTTGAAACTTTCAATTTCTGAGCAAAGAAAAATCGGTCAGTCAGGTTTTTTGTATTACTTTCATGAAACAATGTATTTAACATGTATTGGTATGGTTGCAATAAAGTATCTGTCAGGATGGTGGAGGTCAAACTTGTTCTGGTTTGCTGATTTATGTTGGTGGTCTGTTTACAGGCCTGCATATTTCAACACCTTGAGTTCTCTAAAGCTAACCATTTCTAATTTGCTTTCATGCCAGGTTGACTTTCAAGATGTGCCATCTGTACTGGAACTGGCCAGGGACCATTCGTGTCCCTGCACCATGCAAGTATGCCCACAAACTGGCTTTCCTGTCCGGCCAGTATCTGCACTCTGAACCGGCCATCCAGTTGTCCGACAAGCTCTTTTTCCTTTGAGCTGAATTCATTTCCGACCTTACACAACAAAACTCTAGTAGTATTGATGTGTCACAGATTAGATTTTCACGTACAAATCACCAAAAGTACTGAAGTATTGAGTGTGTAACGTTGATCTCATTTTTATTATGTTGAAAAAAATGTGAGAATGAAGACTGGTTTAAGAAGTAATGTTTTCAGTGTTTCAGGTTTGTATTGTTTTTGCTCATCCCTCGAGTTGTTCTGCAGTCTCAACTTTAAGCTTCTTAACAAGCTTCTTTATTTTATACCTCATTTATCCTTCACTTTCTGTAATGTGTAGTCTTTTCATAAATTTGCCAAGTGTTGTAACTGCTGCTGTTCAAAGTGAAGATGACTTTAAAATCTTAGCATTTAGGATAATAAATACTTAACATTTCTGCTTTGGCTACATTTTTTTTTTATTGAAGACTGAGAAAATTGCAATAGAAACAGGAATATTCACAATTTTCCTGCCAATATTCTGTGAGAAATGAGAAAAAGTGATCAAGAAAAAAGGGAAATGTCAACAAATATATTAAACAATATGAACATGGAGTAGCAGGATATTAACCAGTTTGCTTAGCAATAATGTACATAATAGAGAGCGTAGGCTTAAAGGAAAGTCAGTTTAGCCTTGTTCTAGTTAGAGCTTTCTTACTGGCAACCAATAAAACATTGAACATATATTTTTCCTTTTTTCCCAACAGGGCCGGGGGTAAGGAACCAAAGTAAACAGTTTTGATGTTGAAGGGAATAGCTATTTTGATTACTTTTTCCAATGTTCTGTGGATCTCAGTCCAGTACTGGAGGATTAGTGGGCAGGACCAGAAAATATGAAAATTATTTAAGTTTTATTTTTCTCCACATGTTCGCCAACAGGGGAATCACTTTTGGGTAAACTTGTATTGTTCAGGAGTTCTGAAAAACCTGATAATGGTCTTCCACCCAAATTCTCTCCAGGTCAATGAGGAGGTGCTTTTCCATTGTAACTTGAGTATGTATTCCCAGTTTTCCAAGTCCAAATTAAAATTGCTTTCTCTTTCCCATTTTTCCTTTACATGTTGTGTGTTTACTCCTTCCCAACTGGGTTAACCCCTGATATATTTTAGAAATGTATTTAATTCCTGGTGTTGATTTGTATGCCAACAGGAACACCTTCAAAACCCCTGACTCCGCAGCCTCCACCTCCTTAAATATGTTTGTTACATAATGTCTTATAGGAGTCTGTGGAGGTCCTGGGTTGTTAAACCTTGATCTTTTAAATCATCAAAGGTTTTTAACTTATTTCCCTTGAATAACTCATAGTATATGACTAGACCTGCCTCTTTCCATTTTTTAAAACTACTGTCATGCCCATTTGGGATGAATTCAGGGTCATGTGTTATCCACTGCAATAATCTGTATGGTTCTTTGTTTTGTTTTGACCACATTCTGCCATATATTAAGAGGTGTTGGATTCATTAAGGTGGGGGAAAGATTCCCATCACCTATTGTCTGTTTTGGAATCTGACTTGATATTTGGCAATCAATCTCTTTACATTGGGCTGCGTAGGTCAGATTAATATTTCTATCAGGGTTTTAATTTGGGCTGCCTTAAAGTAATGTCTAAAATTTGGCAGAGAGAGCCCCTCTTCGTCTTTGGTAAGCTGCGGGGTCTTAAACGTAATTCTGAGTCTCTTACCGCAACAAATGAAATGAGAAATCCATCTATCAAGCTCTTTCAAAAAAATGTCAATGGGGCTTCATTGTTATTGTCTGAAACAAGTATAGTACTCGTGGGAGAATATTCATCTTAACTACTTCTGCTCGTTGGGCTAAACTTCCACACCGGTTTGAAGCACATGAAACCATCAGGCCCAGGGGATTTGTTTGCTTTGAGCCCTCTGATTGCATTTTCTAGTTCTTGAGTTTATATTTCTGCTTGCAGTTTTTCATTTTGCAGTCTGTGACTTGTGGTAGGTTTAGGGTTTCTAAAAAGGCCTCAGTAGCCATTGTTCCTTTGTGTGACTGTTGGGCATAGAGATTTTCATTATAAATCACTTGTGAATTTCTGAAGATTTCATTTGTTTTGAAACAGGGTCCCTAATTTTCTAAATGTTCCTTTCCAATTGTTGTTTTCTTGTTGTTTTCACTAAAGGTTTTGCAGACTTACTGTCCATCCATTTTCTATCAACTGTGGTGGTGCAGCAACTTACTGTCCACTTCATAATAATTTTGCGACCTTTTCTGTATTTCCTGTGTATAAATCTTCTATTTGGCTCTTTAATTCTTTAATTTTTGTGAAATAGGAAGGTTGTTTATAAATGTATGTTGATCTTCCAGCTGAGCTAAAGATCTTCCTTTAGCTCAGCCTCAAGTGCATTTAATTTCTCCTTTCTTTGCTTTTTATGAAATGCCCTTTTTTTATATATATATATATATATATATATATATATATATATATATATATATATATATATATATATATATATATATATATATATATATATATATATATATATATATATATATATATATATATATATGGGCTGGGCAAGTTAGCGCGTTAATTTCGCGTTAATTCATTAGACTATTAACGGCGATATTTATTTTATCGCGCATTAACGCGTTGCTCACATGCTTTCAGTCAGTGTCAGTCAGCACGCGCGCTGACTGCAGCGCGCTGACTGCAGCAGCACTCTCCCCCTCTCGTACATGGCTCAGCGGCGCCAGCCAATCAGCACGCAGGCTCAGCCTGGCCCGCCCACTCAGCTCTCACACAAGCTTAACAAAGAAACAGCTGAGAGAGACCGCAGCAGCGAAAAAACATGAACAGGGGAAGTAGCACCGTTTGGCTTTATTTTAATACCGTAAATGAAATCAAGCTGTATGTTTTGTAAAAAGCCGGTTCATTTCCGTGGAAACACAACAAATTTATCTAAGCACGTGAAAAAACATGAAAACGTCGAGCCCCAGAAACGGAGAGAGGAGACGAAACTTCTCTCATTGCCCCGACAGACCCACAGACAGACGTCTCTGACTGAGGCGTTTCAGTCCTCCAGGGAACATCCAGGTAGATCAGTGGATGGATGGATGGATGGATGGATGGATGGATGTTACTGGAGCCCACACATAACATGTAATTAAGACCTTGAAAGAACCCAGTACATATATTAAAAAGTGTTATTTAAGATAAGATAACATTAGCTAATCCTTTTTTTATCCCACGACTGGGAAATTTATAGGATTAAAGCAACAGGCAGGTGCACACAACACAGACAAAATTACATAAGGATTGAAATATATGAGGTGGATTAGCGAAAAAACACTGAACATTATTATTATTATTATTATTATTTAATTGTAATAATAAAATAAAAACCACAAAACCCAAAAGGTCAACAGTTTCATGATACATCAAGCTTAGGGACTGGCTAATATACAGCAGGTCAAAAAAGGCCATATTTTGGCTGCAGTGCTTGCTGTTCTCTTATGAAGAAAAGATCAACTAGTGCACTAAATTCAATAGATGGGTTGAAAATATCCAGTATAAAATAAGTGCTACAAATGTTACAACACTTTTGTTCATATGGCAGCAGAACATTAAAATAAAAGTGCTCTTTACACTACTTTTGAATTCATTCTTGGAGTTTGTAAATACAATGCGATTAATCGCGATTAATCAGGGCGATTAATCGCGATTAAATATTTTAATCGTTGCCCAGCCCTAATATATATATATATATATATATATATATATATATATATATATATATATATATATATATATATATATATATATATATATATATATATAGTTATATATATATATATATATATATATATAGTTTTCCCCCTAATATCCGCTTTGCAGGCATCCCAATGAGTGTCTGGGACAGTGTTTTATGTACAGATGAAACAAAAGTGGAGCTTTTTGGTAATAAATGCACACAAACGGCGTCTTTACAGACGGCGCAATGAAGCGTTTATAGAAAAGAACACCATACCTACAGTCAAGCATGGTGGAGGACCCATAATGCTGTGGTGCTGCATCTGGTACTGGAGGCTTTGACCGTATCACAGGCATTATAAAATCAGATTATCAATTCTAGAGCAAAATATGTCGCCCAGTGTAGGGAAACGTGGTTTGAGGCGAAGATCATGGGTCCTCCAGCAAGATAAAAACCCAAAGCAGACCTCCAAGAGCACGCAGGAATGGTTGAAAGGGAAAAAATGGACTGTTTGAAAATTACCAGCAATGAGTCCTGATCTCAATCCAGTTGTGAAATATTTTGGAGGAGCTGAAATCTGCAGTCTGAGAAAGGAACCCTGCAACTGTTCAAGAGCTTGAGCATATTGCAAAGGAAGTGTGGGAGAAAATACCACCCGGGAAGAGTATAAATGGATATAAGAAACGTCTGGAGACCGTCATCGCTGCCAAAGGCTGTGCAACCAAATATTAAGGAGGGGTGACAATATTAGTGCACATGCTGGTTTTGTAGTTATTCCTTTCAAAATACAATATGTTGAAATAACAATTGTCTTAGTTAAATTACCTTGGACTTCCAATTGAAAGATCCTGCTAATATAAATTTGGCACATTTCCATTTAATTCTGAAGATATTCACTGTTATGCAAAACATGAAGAGGTGCCAATTGTGAGCAGTAGTTATAGATCGAGCTTAAAACTTAGCCCGTTCATATTGGTTCGCATATGAGGAGAGCAATGGCCATTTTTAGTCACGCTTTAAATGTAGGTCAGAAACTGAAACTTAATTTCTAAATCATTCTAAGCCTTTAATGTTTCTAAAACAAGTCCCTTTTTTTCACAAAGATTTTTAGTTTTACAGCACTTTAAATACACAAGATGCCATTTAACTGTTTATCAAACATTGCTGACTCTCAGAAAAATGCTTTGCTGCACAGACATGCTTAGCCCCCAGCGCCAATTATCAAAGATTGATATTGTATAGCACACGGTTTAGTTTTGCACATTATCAATCTGGGACTGCTTTCATTGAATCTGTTGGGGGGGAAAGAAGAGATATTATGCCGAGCTGATTGGGGCAAAGCGACATCTAGTGCCCACCTAGCGAAGGTTTTTAGCCAATCATGGTATCGAATTAAAACATTGCAAGCAGCAGGCACCCTGAGAAGCTACAACAACCTGGTCAAGGCATGCTTATTTCAAAAGTGACCCTGTCATAATTTTGCCCACTAAAACCTTTATGGGACAAAAATGTTTCAGCAGATTCAGTCCAGGTTTGCTGCAATTATAGTCAAGATGTGGATATATTAAGTCTGAGGCTTCTGCTATATTTTCAAAAGGGTTTTCATGGTGTTTTGCGGTGTTTATTTTGAAAACAAAAACATTTAGACAAAGTTAAAAAAAAAAATTCTTTGTTTAATTACCTATAAATCTGACATGGTGGCTTTTGCAATGGTGGTTCCACCAGAAAAATATTCTTTAATGCCTTACCTTCACACTGATACCAAGCGTTCATATTTACACTTGTGGAGCTGTACTTGATTTACATCAGGTATGTAATTTTAGGCAGATATTGCCCCTAAACCTCTCTGGGTTTGAATGGCTACAAGCATAAATAAAATAAATTTAAATGAATTGGGCGCCTTTGTAGACCAGAGATTGTGCCCTTCTTGCTGCTTGCATTATCTGGATTTTATCCTGATAATTATTGAGCTTTATGATGACCGCCTGGAGCCGCTGATTGGGGAGTGGACAGCATGCAATGGTGAGATAGCGACAGTCCTGTTTAATAGATCCTACTTTGAAGTTTATTTGCAGTAGCTCCGGCATCCAGGTCTTGAAGAAGGCTACCAGATTAGTGCCTTCGATGCCCCCGGGAAGCAACACGGGTGTTGCAGTGCTGGCTTGTATTCTCTGGCTGCCTCCAGCCAAGAATGGCCATTTCCATAACACCAAAAAAGACACTTTTCAAGACTCAACAAAGCAAGGATTAAAACTGAAATGTATCAAACCAACAACATAGTATCATGCTGTTGTACTCACCAAAGAAATTTCCTGTACATGTTTGTGCACTCTAACATGAAGTTGACACAAATTTGCAGCTCTGCCTTGACTCTTTCCACATCGAGACGATTTCTCTCATTTCTCCATGCTGGGGTCATCACTGAAAATACATGCTCTGTATGTGCATTGCTACATGGAATGGAGAAGATGTAGGCGCTGACTTTTCTCGGGTTAACCAGTGGGAGAGCAGCTTCAGATACCACTCCTCACTGTGGCAACCTTCCATTTTTATGCAGAGCTGAGAATAGCTTCCACCATGGCATATTCCTCAGAGTCCATCTATATCAATGTTTTTCAGTTTGCAGACCTGGACTGCTTCACTGTACTCTTCATAAGACAGCAGTTGTAAGGCTGAGCTTTGACATTTTGCTGTGAAAGCTGTTCTCAGAGAAGTCTTACCTCTCCGTGAAATATTTATTTGCTCTTTCATAGAACTGAATAAAGCCAGCCTCACATTTTGTCAAATCAGGAGGTGGCTGTATAAGTCTGGTGTTCACAACGAAGCCAGAAACATGGTTCTTCAGGCTCCTCTCGAGTTTCCCTTTAGGTTCCCTTTAATGATTTGGCCTCAAGTGCTTTGATGCCGTCTGAGAACACTTTAAGAATATGACTGAGGAAAAGAAGTACATCTCAGACACTTCAGTGCTGTCCTCTGCAAAGCACCTCCACGAAATCTTAGGACATTCTTCTTCACCCAGGCTCTGAAAGTAGCTGGTCAGGGGCTTCCAACACTTAAGCATTCGGTCGATGGACAGCAACAGAGAGCCACATTGTGATGACGTGGAGCAGCAGGTTGCACTCATCCACCTCCACAAACTCAAAACTCTTTCAGCTGTGCTGTTCTACCGGTTGAGATGCTAAAATGGCTGTATACTGTTAATACAATGTTTTCAATGTCTAAATCCAAGTTGCCAGCCGCATATCTTGTGGTATTGTCCACTGTATACGCTGACATATTACCCAGACCAGACAGCTCAAGTTTCACCATTAGCTGATTTGTTATAGCTTCCGATGTCTCGTTACTTTTATTGTAAAAAAACGAGCAAAGCATGCTGCACGCCCTACTTGAAGTGAAAATACCTCAATACCAAGGGGACTTATTCGTACTTTTGTTTGACACATCAGTCACCAGTGAATAATGCCAATCGTTTTCTTTTATGTGGTCCAAATGCTCCTGGATGGAGTAGGTAGGGTGTTTGGAAATTTTCACACAAAGCTTTAGCTTCTGTTTTTCCACAGGTAAGCTATTGAGTCGTAAATCTTTCTCTATTTTTATACCACAGTCTACACTCCGGTATGATTGGTGATGCTTGGCGGCAGATATTTTGTCATCCTGGGGAGATGTGGCTTCATGAGAAAAGGAAAAAAGTGAAGACATACCCGCTCTCCAATTGTTGCTCCTGTGCTTGTCTGTGCTAGCATGTCGATGGCACCTTTACCTTTTGTTGCCTACGTCCACATCTCAATTAACAGCATACAATTTGCATGACAGTCACCCTTCCTACTTGTTTTGGATATAAATCCATATTCCTTTGTCCAGTCAGGATGAAATGTAGTCTTTCGTCTAGGTCTACCTAGCTGACCTGACATCAACCATGTCCACATTGCTAATTTGATCACGTTCAGTACTGTTATCCAATAAAATGCTGTGGCATCCTCTGTGTCTGAGGTTTTGCTCTCAGTTTCTGTGACATTTATGCAGTGTTTTTAGATGAGCACTCCCCGAGCATTTTCAGCACCTGGTTGATCTTAATGTTAAAGGAGTTTGTCACGCCTTTGAGCACTTCAGCAGTTATTCTCTCCACCAAATTGTCTGCATCAACTTGACCCAGCAGCGGCCGCCTATCTGCCATTTTAGCTTGGCTAGACTGGGAGGACTGATTCTCTCCTAATTTAAAAGAAAATGCCTGAAACATCAGATGACATCCTCACAGAACCATGCTCCATGTAAAAATTGCTCCATGTAAAAATTGCTCCATGTAAAAATTGGAAAATGCTCTTCCTTTTATATGTTTATATTACATAAAGGTAAGGTGAGCTCTCATCCTTCTAGTTCAAAGGTCAGTACAGGTAGCCCTTAGTATCGCACAGTACCAATGAAGTAGCTCTCAACTTCTAAAAGGTTTGTGATGATCGCTGCTCTAAGGAGCCTAAATTGTGCAGACTTTAATTTAAGATTGAAGTTGGCTCATGGGTAGGGTTGCCAACTCCTTGAACAACCAGGGACACTTCTTGGCCAGGCATCGTCTTCCACCCTACTGACCTTTTTTTTTTCTTTTTTTTTTTTTTTTTGCCTTCTGTGTGTGAAATGATTTTCTAAACATTTGACTCAAGCCTTAATTTAATTGGCACATACTCTTTGTTTTGTTTTCAAGCAAGCACGAAGCAGAAGGACAATATTTCTTCAGCTTTATTGGCAACCTCAACTCACGTACAGCAGTAGCAATCAACCCTCCCTCCTAATGCACTTCTTCTCCCCTTCTAACCCGCAAGCTCAACCTGATTCTCCTATGTCACCTAGTGGTGAACACAATGCTTTTTTTTCTAAATATAGGTCTGTTCATTACATTTCATGTAATTTTCATAAACACAAGGAACAACAAAGTAAAATTCAAAGAACACCAAAAATGTCAAGTGACATTTTTGGTGTTTGTGGGGGTTTGTGAGGGATGTTTTGTGCCATGTTGCATATGGCACATAAAAAAATTAAGGAGGTGATACCGACTCAGTTGTCGTGGAGCATTTGGTTTTTTGAAAACCGTCATGCCAACTTGAAAAGTAAATACTGTGACGATGTATAGAATTCCTGTGGATTTGAGATCCAGTCATGCGTCTGACCATTTAAACCATGAGATCTACACAATGGCAAGGTCTGACTTCTTGTTTTGAATTAGGGTGATGAACTTTTGCACAAATACCTTAAATATTTTAAAGGTCACAGTAATCATTTTCATCTGGAGTATTTTAGTACAAATAAGCTGACGGCAAAACCTGCTGAATAAACAGCACCAAGACATCTCCAAGAAGCTAATTTGTGCTGAGGGTGGAATCCCTGATCTAATCAGAGTCCTCAAAAAATAAACTTCTTAATCAATCACTTAATCTGGATGGCATTAAAATTGGCCTCTGGTAATAAAGTAAAAAAATCTTGGTGTTATTTTTAACCAAGACATGTCATTTAAATCCAACATTCTGTTCAGGAGTGATGCTGAAAAACTAGTCCATGCATTTGTTACTTCAAGGCTGGACTATTGTAATTCTTTACTATCAGGAAGTCCACAAAATGCAGTTCAAAGTCTTCGGCTGATCCAAAATGCTGCAGCAAGAGTTCTGATGAAAATCAACAAGAGGGATCATATTTCTCCAATTTTAGCTTCCCTTCATTGGCTTCCTGTTAAATCAACAATAGAATTTAAAATTCTCCTTCTAACGTATAAAGCCCTTAATAATCAAGCTCCATCATATATCAGAGCTCTGATTACCCCGTATGTTCCTAACAGAGCACTTCACTCTCAGGCTGCAGGTCTGCTAGTGGTTCCTAGAGTCTCTAAAAGTAGAATGGGAGGCAGATCCTTTAGCTATCAGGCTCCTCTCCTGTGGAACCAACTCCCAGTTTTGGTCCCTGAGGCAGACACCCTGTCTACTTTTAAGACTAATCTTAAAACTTTCCTTTTTGACAAAGCTTATAGTTAGAGTGGCTCATGTTACCCTGAGCTACCTCTATAGTTATGCTGCTATAGGCTACTATACTATACTATACTATACTATACTATAGACTTAGGCTGCTGGAGGACATCAGGGCCTATTTTTCTCACTCTAACGAGTTCTACTGTTCTCCAGTTTTGCATGACTGTTGTCATTTCAGCTTTTAACTTTTTGTTCTCTCTCTTTTTTCTTCATAGTAGGTACACCTGGTCTGGCGTTCTGTTAGCTGTGACGTCACCCAGGGAAGACAGATCACCCGCTATTACCATCTAATGTAGAACAGATTACTGGATCAATGTGTGCTTCTGTGCTTTTTTGTCTCTCTTGTTGTGTCTCTGCTCTGTCTTCTGTAACCCCCAGTTGGTCGAGGCAGATGACCGTTTATACTGAGCCGGGTTCTGGTTCTGCTGGAGGTTTTCCTTCCCGTTAAAGGGGAGTTTTTCTTTTCACTGTCACTTCATGCTTGCTCAGTATGAGGGATTGCTGCAAAGCCATGTACAATACAGACGACTCTCCCTTGTGGCTACTCCTCTTACGAGGAGTAAATGCTGTTGGGACTTTGATGCAATCAACTGGGTTCCCTTATATAGGACATTTTTGACCAATCTGTATAATCTGATTGAATTTGATTTTGTAAAGTGCCTTGAGATGACATGCTTCATGAATTAGCGCTTTATAAATAAAATTTAATTAAATTTAATTGAATTAATCCTCTTGGCAAATGAGCCAACAAAAGCAAATGCTTCTTTGTGTGTTGAAAAGCGTAAATTGCGTGTCTTTCTGGGACATTTCCTAAACTCCATTAGCTTGTTGCAAATTAAAACTGGCGGAAATCAAAGGATTTTTTTTTTTTCAAACTGGTGAACACAACGGCATGAACCACGTTAAGAATTCCTGCACACTGCTGACATCTTGTGGCTGGATTGGGTATTGCAAACGTGTTTAATGAAATAAATTATCCTCGCGTGCATTGGGAAAATTAGAAACAGCGGAATACTTAATATATTTAAAAAATGCATTTGTACATAGGTATATTATAAATTAAATTTGAGGCAATAAAATAAATTGCCATCCATCTTTTCATTGTACGGCATGTAATCCGGCAGTTGTTGGGGGTAGGTTCACGTTTTGCTATTATTTTGTTCATAAATATATATGAATGTATTGGTCCCTGCTTAAAAAAATCAAACGAACTGGACGGAGAAACATTTCCTCCCTCTGAGCCCCGACTGCGAACAGCTGACAGGAAACCGAAGCACTTTCACCGGAAAGGCGGAGCAGCTTTTTTTTTTTTATTGTGGCCTCGGAGCTGCTGTAATGGCGGTGTCTCGTCGCTCTTCGCAGCAGCAGCAACAACAGACGACGTTACAATCTCCACCGAGAAACGGCTCCCTTTCGGGGGCTTCTCCGGCCTCCCCGCCTATGGCTCTGCTGTCCCCGGCCGTCGGTTGCTCGGAGAGCGAGAGGGAATGCAGCGGAGGGATAGATGCGGCTCTGGCCTCCCCGGACCTGCCAGCCCCGGTCCTGGCGAGCAGCGCGAGCTCTACGTCGACGGCGTCAGGCGGCGGCAGCAGCGGCGTCTCGAGCCCCGGCTCCGGAGCCTCGAGCCCCACCGACGGCAGCAGCGGAGTCGGCGGGGCGTTCAGGGAGCTGTTCGAGGCCTGTCGGAACGGAGACGTGTCCCGCGTTAAGAGGCTGGTGGACTCGGTGAATGTAAACGCAAAGGACATGGCTGGGCGAAAATCTACCCCGCTTCATTTCGCTGCGGGTAAGGACGAGCTAAGCTAATCAAGATGGGCTACTGCAGGCAGCTAGCGACGTTGTTGTTGTTGTTTTTTTTATGTTTTTATTTACAGTTTTCCTGCTGTTTGTCCGTGGACTCCCTTTATAACCCTTTTCATCACGTTTTAGTTCCAGTGTTTCTTTTACCCACCAAGAGCTCAGTAGCTGTTCTGACGTCCTCTGTTTGTTTATCAGACGTTCAGTAGTCAGCAAAGCCCGACTGCTGAGCAGGATAAAAAAAAACACACCAGCAATGTAGCTGGGCTTAGCGGATTGTTTATGCATCTATAATAGTTTTTGCTTACCCTGCGCCAGTTTATATTTAATTACGCCCCTGTAGCCAAACGACCTCTGGGGGGATTGCTTCTTTCTTAAAGCAATTTGTTTGGATGGATTTTTAGATAGTTGGAAAACAGTTTTAGGGACCCGTGTTAAACATTTATTTGTTTTTGTACATCTGAATTTATCTACAAGATTAAAAAACTTTTTTTACAGCCCAATTTGGCACTGATTGCATAACAAAACAACATATAAGCAAATCTTGAGGCACCTTAGAGTTTAAACATTGTCACAGAGGGCAACCTCCAGCATTCAAAGAGTAAACGTCTAAATGATTCATGCATTTATCCTGGCTATTAAGTAAATGTATAATGTGAATTTTAGCTATATGTGCAGATCTAAAGGAAAATGTGTTTTTTTTTACACCCTTTTATTTAAAATATAATAATGGCAAGTAACATTTTCAATTCAATTTCATTTATATAGCGCCAATTCATGAAGCATGTCATCTCAAGCACTTTACAAAGTCAAATTCAATCATATTATACAGATTGGGTCAGATTATACAGATTGGTCAAAAGTTTCCTATATAAGGGAACCCAGTTGATTGCATCAAAGTCCCGACAAGCAGCATTCACTCCTGGAGAAGCGTAGAGCCACAGGGAGAGTCGTCTGCATTGTCCATGGCTTTGCAGCAATCCCTCATACTGAGCTAGCATGAAGCGACAGTGGAGAGGAAAACTCCCCAATAATGGGAAGGAAAACCTCCAGCAGAACCAGGCTCAGTATGAACGGTCATCTGCGGTCATATGCAGGCACAGTGTTGATAAGAAAAATAAAACGCGTCTCAGAAATTGTTTACTTGGGGGGTAAACAAAGCAGACAAATATGTCTAACTTCAAAGTGTGCACTCACCAGCTTAAAAATAACTTAAACAGAGGTTTGTGTGTTGACTTGTCATTAGTCTCTGGTGTTGCATCTTATCTCACTTGTGCTGCAGCAGTAAATCCCCCATTTTTGTTGAGAAGGCAAGTTTATTTCTATAGCAGTTTCAGTAATGAGACAATTCAAAGTGCTGTTTATGAGCAGAACATAAGACAGCAGCACCGAGGACAACACATTGCAGTGGATTAGGAGCAGCAGGTTAACAAACTCTTTTTTTTTTTGTTTGGGGAGGAAGAATATTGCTGTTCGAAGTGGTAATGGTCACCAACACTGATTGCGATGAATGGTGGCAGTAGTCCTGGAAGTTTTAGCGCCCGTCCTGTATCCCATTCTGAATGTACGTCTGCCTTTTGTGTTTAGGTTTCGGTAGGAAAGATGTGGTGGAGCATCTCTTACAAACGGGCGCCAACGTCCACGCCAGGGACGACGGCGGCCTCATCCCGCTACACAATGCCTGCTCTTTCGGACACGCGGAGGTGGTCAGCCTCCTGCTGTGTCAGGGAGCCGATCCCAATGCCAGAGACAACTGGAACTACACGCCGCTGCACGAGGCCGCCATCAAGGGGAAGATAGATGTGTGCATTGGTAAGGGTTCCCTCCGTTTATATTCGGGTGCTTCTGTCCAAGAACATCCATGGGAGTGTTTGAGCTTTGTCATTCTTATTTTAGCTTATGTTCAGAAAGAAATAACACCAGTGGAAAAGTTGCTTTCAAGTTTTAAAGTTGAATGATGCTGATAGATTTTTCCACACTAATAAAGTTGCCTTGTGTCCCTAAAATACTGTATGAAATATGACATAGTGATCAGTTATAGTTACAGTTTTTTGATGTCACCTCCTTCAAATACAGTATTACTCCAGCATGGAGCTGATCCAAACATCCGCAACACCGATGGCAAATCAGCTCTTGATCTCGCCGACCCTTCGGCTAAGGCTGTTCTTACAGGTCAGTAGCCTCCAGCCTCTCGGCGCACTTCCTCATTAACCCTGCATCTTGTGTTTTAGCGCCCCTTTAATGCTGCACTTGGGCTACGAGCAATAAAGTTTTCTTTTCTCAAATCACAAATGTTATTTTTGGGGTTAACTTTTTTTCTTTTTCTACCTACAGAGCATCTTGCCTTTTTTTTTTACAAATATAGTTTATAGACTAATGTTTGTAGACTAAAAGAGAGCGGTCTGCTAAAGACAATGTAACAATTCATCCTCTTTCTGACACCCGCTAATTTAAAGGGATTCCACTCTTGGTCGTATTGGGAAATGTTCTGTTGTGATTTCAAGAAATAATATCTATCAACGTTAGTTCACTGATCAGGGGTCTAAATCTGTCATTTCTTTGGTACTTACTGTCCTAAACAGGGATTGAACCCAAAATAAATAGGGTTTACAAGGTGTCATACAACCTTTTCAAAATATAATGTTTAGTCAAAGTAAATTATTTATCAGATTTAAGACTTTTAGGACTAAAATCTTTTTTTTTTTTTTTTTACGAAACAGGTTGTTCGTGAGTCTGCAGACAGGTCGTGTTTTTGTTCAAGATTTCTCGGAAATGTTAAAGAAAAGGGAGCGTGTTTACAAATATTGAAAGAGGTCTATATTCTGAGTGGCTAAGCTATTTAAACAAGCGGCAGTCGTATAACAATGATTATGTCTGCAGACGGCAGGTAATTCTAACGTTGGGTTAGGCTCTTTAAAACAAAACGGTGTGCAAAATAGAGGCAAATTCATCCTCTCTGCATGTACAGGGTGGCCAGTGTAAGCACACTCAGACTGGATGCCGTTGTTAACAAAGCTTTATTTATTTATTTTTAAGTAAATTAGTTGCAGATCCACTTGGCTCCTCTATTAAGAAAGAAAAATGCAGTCTAAAAGTAGCAGAATCAGAAGTAGTGATTTAGATATATATTCATAACTTATTTAATGATGATGCGTGGAAAATGTTGGAGGAGCTGAAGCTAAAGCTAAGCGTCCACAGTCAGTTCCAGATCCATTCCCACTGTAAAGAAATGGGCGCGCATAATGTTTGACGTGCCTCACTTTAGTCATCTGTGTGTCTTTTTTTCAGGTGAATACAAGAAGGACGAACTTCTGGAAGCAGCAAGGTGAGCATGTTTCTGGCAGTAGATGCTGTAGGAGGCAGAATATTTATGACCAATTTGTTTCAGGTAGAGATAAATTGCTGGGTAAGCAACTTTGTAGTTGCCGTTAAAAATGCAAAACAAGTCCACCGCCTGGCGATTGTACATTTTCGTGCCGAAAACCCAAAGGAATGACAGCGTTGATGTCAAGTATGTGTTGTGTGGGGCTTATCGCTGGTGTGTTTGCAGAAGTGGGAATGAAGAGAAGCTGATGGCTCTGCTGACTCCGTTAAACGTCAACTGTCACGCCAGTGATGGTCGCAAGGTAAGCCACCCAGTAGTGCTGCACCTCATTAGCAACTCCAGTCACGCTCCGTTTCACCCCAAGTGCTGCTTTGAGTTTCCAAATGGACATTTTTGTGTCTGTGAAAAAGGAAAAGTCAACAGCAGTGTTAGTTGGTGCGTCAGGTTACTGCAGGAGAGGTTTGTATACGCGTGTGGAGAGAGAGTCTAGGGCTGTGAGTCTGAGCGGCAGGGCATCATTTGCCTCGTCCCCACAGACAAAGCACCAGTTTATATGCTGCATATTCTGTTAAATGTTCTTTAAGGGTGTGTGCATATATTTGTAGTTTTAATTTCTGTTTTTTTATTTTAAGGTTCAAATCAGTAGACCAGAAGATTCTGCTTGTTCACAGAGATATTGTCAGCACAGTTGGCACTGACGTTCAAGCTGAACTGTTCTCCATCATGTTTGGATCTGGTGTCTTTTCGTCAGCATCCTCTCCTCTTTCTATAACTCTCTTTTTTTTATTATTGTAGAAGCTGACAGATTGAGGCGTTCGAACACGTCTTAAATATATTCCACAAAGCTCAGTTTTCCTCCCTGAATTAATCCCTGTTTCTATTCAGTTGATAATTATGACTGTATTGAAAAAGGCACCTTCGTAGCATGTAGTGAAGACATGGAGGGATCTGTGGTGTGGATTTGTGGAGAACCTGGTAAAGACTGGATTTAAAGCTTAGAACTGAGGGAGGGTGCGTTTTTGTTTTGACACGGCCGGATATGTTTTTTTTTTCATGGCCCTCTTTCGCTTTTAGCTACCATGCATTTGTTTTTGAAGATATTATGCGCGTTCTGACATTTAAAAAAAAAACAAAAACTGGTAAATCACGAGTCACCCATTTATTTCATTAGAAACTCACTAGCAGCATATTAGTCAGACTGCCTTTATTATGGCAAAGATTTGAAAAGCCTTCAGGTAAATAAATTGATCTTTAATTGCAGTTGCAAGATCTGACACAGAAAAATCATACCTTTTCTTTCAAGTACATTTGTTCCATGTGCAAAAAAAAATAATTGTTGCAACCATTCCTCTTTAAAGTTCAGTCAATGAGAGCCACTGTTCTGCAACTTTTAGATGTGCTCTAACACGCCTAAACCACATGGATGTGTTTCCTAAAGTCAGCAAGTTCTGCACAGACCTGGTAATGAGCCGTGCCTTTGATTTAGGTTTTTTGGAACAGGAGGGCCTTCAAAAGCTTTCCAAATAAGGAGTCTCAAGTCCTGGAATTGGAGAGCCCTACCCATTCACAGTGTACTGGGAAAGGGCCTTAGATTTATCATAAGCTAATAAAGTTTCTAGATCTTTTGGAAGAGAAACAAGAAACCACTTTTGCTTATATTAACGGGTGTGATTGAATTGTTGTGTGGGCTAATGTTCCCAGAATAAAAGCCAGATTTCTTATTTTATTCTTAGGCCCAGTAAGATCATGGGCTTCAGTCATATACAGTTTTGTCTTGTTTTTCTCTCCAATGCTATCATGGGTTTATTAGTTGGCTCTGCTGCGTATGTAAAAGTCGCATCATGTAAGCCGGTGTAGCTTTGTTTAGGGTTTTTACCAGGAGACCCGGGTCCCAAAGGACGAGTCCCACCCACCTTCTGCCGATGTCTGACATTTACTCTCCAAATTCCATTTTACAGATCAGTGCTTTGTTTTCTTCCTTTTTTTTTAAATATAATTACACTTTGTATTTCATTGACTTAGACAGAGAGGGACATTTCTGTGACGAGATGCTGTCATTTTGTAATTTCTGTTTCGTTTTGTTTTCCGTGTGACTCTGGCAACATTTGTCGATCAGTCAACCTCACAAAAAATGCTGGTAAGTTGACCTTGATAATGGCCACTTGATTGATGCACTGTTGTGATCTTTGTTTTTGTTTTGTTCCTTTCGAATCCATCGTTGTTTTTATTTGACCAATGAGCTGGCTGTCACTTGTTAATTGCACCTTATGGACCTGGGTACGCGGGTCACTCATGTAATCCTTCCCTGGTGCTCCTCTGGTGCGTCTGTGTGAGCGAGTGAGCGACGTGATTGAGTGAGCGGGGAGGTTGTCATGGGGACGACTTCATCTCTTTGAAGCTGGAGAGGAGCTCAAAATGTCCACTGCCTGCTTTTTCTTTGGCGTCTGTCCTCTGCACACTCACCCACATTTCTCCGACTGAATCACTCAAGTCAGTCTGTATCTGGTTGGGCTTCTAATTTATTTTAATTTTTATTTATTTATTTTGACAATTTCTCATGCATGCCCCAGGGCCCGCCTCTCTGCATTTTGTCAAGCGAATCATGGATTTGTCATTGTGAAATCTGTGCCTTCTTCACGTTCCCCGTTGAATCAGTTGGTATGCAACGAAGAACAGACTTCATCTCACCCATCATTCAGAAGCTCTGCTGCCCTTTAAATGTAAAAGCTTTTAATTGCTTGTTTCATCCCATGCTGAATGAGCCTCCATGCAAGCACCTCATCAGTTTGACTCCACCTTCGTTACACTTTGGCCCTTGTGGGTTTGACGTTAACATCATTGCATGAAAATTGTGAAATGTCCTCCTTTTTTTCTTTTTTTTTAATCGTAAGCTTTTTCAAGCACTGTTTTTTTTTTTTTTTTTTTTTTTTTTTTTTTTTTTTTTTTTTTTTTTTGGAAAATATAGCTTTTTGCCTCCAAAACTGGGAATCGCAGCTTAAACTAATGTGGATTTTTTTTCTTTTCTTTCTGGACCTAAATGAACCCACATGATTTTGAGTTCCTTTGACCTTGCAGACCGGCTTTCCTTTTTCAGCCTCGGCTTGCTTCCTCCGGCTTTTCTGCACCTTGTTGGTATTTGGTAGATTTTCAGTACATGAAATTGAACTCCAGCTCTCCGATCGAAATTTCTTTTCAGCATTAAATTCGGCTTTTACCCCCCCCCCCCCCACCCATCTCCACTGCTAACAATGTGATTACAATGCCTTGCAAAAGGATTTGTCCCCCTTGAACGTTTTCAAATTCTGTCACAATAATCAGCCTAAGACCCATTATATTTTGTTCATACTTTGTGATGGAGCAACACAAAATGGTGCGCAGCTTTAGAGTAAAAGAAAATGAACCGTGTTTTTTTTCAACATTTCAAGTCTGTTCAGCCGCTTTTATTCTGGTACCGCTACATGAAATCAGATGTAACCCATTGCATTCAGAAGCCCATTAATTAGCTAACAAAGTCAACTTGTGTGTAATTTAAACTCAGAGTGTATATCCAGCTGTTATGTGAAGGCTTTGGACTTTTGTTAGAGAACATAAGTGGAAAAAAAAACAGCATAATTAAAACCAAGGAACCCAGCAGAGAGCTCAGGGAGAACGCTGCGGAGAAATTTAAAGCTGCATTAGATTAAATTAAGTTATAAATCATTGTTTCAAGCTTTGAATTTCACCATGATTTGAAAAAGGAAAGCGTAACACTAATGCTCTACTTTGTGTTGCTTTATTACATAAACTTTTGGAGTAAAATTTGAAGTTGCAATGTGACAAAATGAGGAACATTTCAAGGGGGGGGATACTTTTGCTAAGCACTATTTCCCGCTTTTCATAATAACAGTTTTGTTTTTTGGATTTTAACTTTTTAATAAACTGGAGCTGAGTATGAATTAAGCAAATGTTTCATCCCATGTTTTTATCAGAACTATTTTTTTTTCTATTTACTGCACAAAAATGACTTAGAAATCGTGAACAAGACCCGAAGTCGTTCTCGTTTTTTAGAATTTCATTGAAAGATATTGAAGACGAGCGGTGAGGGCGACGCTGTTTGTTGCTGACCTGGTGAGATAATATCACCAGCAACAGAATCTCTTTGGGCTGGGTTTGTCCTCAAACTCTACTGAACTTGCATCATCAAATCTGCCATTCATCTGCAACTCACCCAGCGCAGCCTGCAGTAGCAATTTGCTTCTGGCTCTAATCAGCCACTCGCCCCCCCCCCTGTTGCCACCGGAGGCGATAGACACTAAGCCTGCCTGATATGTGTGTGTGTGTTTGTGTGTGTATGTGTGCACTAACAGCGGTCCTCTCTTGCAGTCCACGCCCCTCCACCTGGCTGCAGGCTACAACCGGGTCCGCATTGTTCAGCTGCTCCTTCAGCACGGCGCTGATGTTCACGCCAAGGACAAAGGGTGAGTAACCCTTAGAGGAGAAAACAAAAACAGAGCCTCCAGTTTCCCGCCGCTATGCATGACCCCTGGATGTCTTGTCCCGCAGCGGTTTGGTTCCTCTTCACAACGCCTGCTCCTACGGTCACTACGAAGTCACAGAACTTCTGCTTAAAGTAAGACCCACTGTACAGATTCAGGTCTGGGGCCTGATCAGCTCGCATTTTAGACGGTAACGGTTTGAAACATGCCGATGCTCCTGAGCTCTGATTGGGCCGCTCTGCTTGCAGCATGGCGCCTGCGTGAACGCGATGGACCTGTGGCAGTTCACGCCTCTCCACGAGGCCGCCTCCAAAAACAGAGTGGAGGTTTGTTCGCTGCTGCTGAGCCACGGAGCGGACCCCACGCTGCTGAACTGTCACAGCAAGAGCGCCGTGGATATGGCGCCGACCCCGGAGCTCAAAGAAAGGCTCACCTGTGAGTTGGCCTTCAGACTTGCAGTGTTGAATGGAAGGCGTCAGAAATCCTTCCTGTCTAAATCTTTTTATCACTCCATCTACCTCTACATTCTTCATCTGTTTAAGCTGTCTTCGTCCCTCTAGTGCACCAATCTGTGCATCCATTGGTCTATCCATCCATCTTTCCTGTGCCTTTTACAGTTTCCATGCTCTAAGCCTGACCCCAGTAGAAAAATCTTGCCAGAATTTAAACGTTTTTTTTTTTTTAGAATTTGGCTAAAAATGCTGGAAACACTAGAAATTTAAGTCAGGAAAATGATGCAAATGTTAACTGATTCCTTTTACCTCTGTTTTTCTAACATAGATGAGTTCAAAGGTCACTCGCTACTGCAGGCGGCGCGTGAAGCTGATATGGCCAAAGTGAAGAAGACTCTGGCTTTGGAGATCATCGGCTTCAAACATCCTCAAACCAACGAGACGGCTCTGGTAAGAAGAGCGGCTTTTCGTTTCTTTCCACAATTTGAATTATGTCCAAATCGACCTTTTTTTTTCCCCCAGTTGTTTCACCAGCGTCGTTTTGTTATAAATGATTGAATGTAGTTTAGAGCACTTTCCAGGTTATTTAAGGGTATTGGTCACGTTTTGGCATTCTAAGGTTTTAGTGCGCTGATGTTTAATGTGTTTTCCAGCACTGCGCGGTGGCGTCCCCTCATCCGAAGAGAAAACAGGTGACAGAGCTGTTGCTTCGTAAAGGTGCCAACATCAACGAGAAGAACAAAGAGTGAGGCAGCAATCTTATAGTATTTGCATTGAGCAACTTGTAAATTGAAGATGTAACATATTTAAAAGGTCAACAACCCTGAAGTCTGGTGCTAACCTCTTTAATGTGCTTTAGCTTTATGACTCCCCTGCATGTTGCTGCTGAGAGAGCGCACAATGATATCCTGGAGGTTCTGCAGAAACACGGAGCGAAGGTTTGCCACATTTCCATCCTGTAATGTTAAATATTAGGCAAAAGAATCTTAGTTAAGTTAGCAAATTTGTGGCACTGTATCCTCAGGTGAATGCAGCGGACACGCTGGGACAGACCGCCCTGCATAGGGCAGCGCTGGCCGGTCACATCCAGACCTGCAAGCTGCTGCTGAGCTACGGAGCCGACCCCTCCATCGTGTCTCTACAGGGCTTCACCGCAGCGCAGATGGGCAACGAGGCGGTGCAACAAATCCTTAACGGTGAGCAACCGTTTTCTCTGTGGACGTTTAAAGTCTCTGATCTTTACGGTTCCGTGTCAGCGCCGGGCACATTTTGTGGTGTCTGGGTTTTGACCTTGATTTTAGAAGTTCAGGAGGTTGTGGCTGGCTTTTATTCAGTGTTTGTTCTGTGTCTGTTTCTCAGAAAATGTTCCCACTCGTAATTCTGACGTGGACTACAGGTTTCTGGAAGCTGCCAAAGCAGGAGACCTGGACACAGTGCAGGTACGTTCCCAGAGACATGAAAGTGATGAGATCGGCAGATTTCCATTGACCAGTTCTCTTTGTAAAGCCGTGGCCTGCCAGGACTGCGTATCCTGAGTTCTCTTCAAGGTCAACAAATAAAAATAAGAAGTTATTATACTATCTGGATTAGTTGAAAAGTGAACAGTCTTAAAACAATTTCTCAAAAACCTCTACAATTACTGAGCTGCCTACAAATCTACCAATGCAATCACATCCTGCAGTTTTAGTAGCAACACTATTAGCTGGGAGCCTTTTGCTCACCTCCAAAACCATTTTTTTCTAAATAGTTATTTAGTGTTCCCATAATAACCCACCTTTGTTTGCCTTTGGACCCGTGCTTTATTAATTACACTCAGGCATGTTGCTTGCTATCCTAACGGGTCTTTGTCGTGCGGCAGCAACTTTGCTCCCCTCAGAACGTTAACTGCCGGGATCTGGAGGGCCGCCACTCCACGCCTCTTCACTTTGCTGCTGGTTACAACCGGGTGGCCGTAGTGGAGTACCTGCTTCACCACGGAGCTGACGTTCATGCCAAAGACAAAGGGTTAGTCTTTGTGAACTTGTTTGGTTATTAACAAGACAGGACTTTTCTTACTTTGATTCTAGATGTGACGTTTTGTTGTTTTTTTTCCCTTGTCCCTCAGCGGTCTGGTCCCCCTCCATAACGCCTGCTCCTACGGTCACTATGAAGTAGCCGAGCTGCTGGTCAGACATGGCGCCTCGGTCAATGTGGCAGACCTGTGGAAGTTCACCCCCCTTCATGAGGCTGCAGCCAAAGGAAAATACGAGATCTGCAAACTGCTTCTCAAAGTAAGGCTCCGTTATTGTCCGTAGAGTTTTAACTTTGTGCAACGCGTTGGCCTGGGTTCAGACGGCGAGTTTGATCCAAACTGAAAGTGTTGGGGGGGAATAAAAGCGGTCCGCGTTGTGTTTTTCAGCACGGTGCCGACCCCACCAAGAAGAACCGCGACGGCAACATTCCTCTGGACATGGTGAAGGACGGGGACACAGACATCCAGGACCTGCTGCGGGGGGATGCTGCCCTGCTGGATGCTGCCAAGAAGGGCTGCCTCGCTCGGGTGCAGAAGCTTTGCTCGCCAGAGAACATCAACTGTAGAGACGCACAGGGCCGCAACTCCACACCGCTCCACCTGGCAGGTAGAGACTGCATCAGACTGATTTAGGGTTAATATAACGCTGCTCTGAGTATTACTACTAAAACACACTCCTGATTTGGCATATGAAGGGAAGGTGAATTAACAAAAGCTATATGCCTTCTATTTATGCTGATCCTTGATTGTTTAGACCTTTTTTTTTTGCTGATTAGATTTCCTTTCTTCCTCCTCAGCTGGTTATAACAACCTTGAGGTTGCCGAGTATCTCCTGGAGCACGGCGCTGACGTGAACGCCCAGGACAAGGGAGGCTTAATCCCTCTTCATAACGCTGCTTCGTACGGGGTCAGTCTCTGTAAATGTGCTCAGTGCATCTGACCGATGTTTTGATGCTGAGGTCAGATTAGGACTTCCTCTCCTCCTGATTCTCTTTTTGTTTCATTCAGTCATTTGCCGAAAAAGGAATAAAGAAAAGCGTTTACATTTACGACTCACTATAATAAACATTTATTCAAATAATTATCAACAGTTCAAATGTACATTTCACTCTAGTAGGATATGTTTTCAGCTGGACTTCTAAATCCATATAGTTTGACAGAATTGATTCCAGGTAACCAAAGCACATCTGTTTATGAACCTTTATGTTCTACATTCATACTCATTTTGTCTAACTTAGTTTAGTTTCTTTTCTAATTTAGTTTTGGACACTTTATAAAAGCACATAGGGTTTAACGATAAAAACTATTTGAGGAACAAAAAATGTTGTAGTCACAGAAACGTGAGAGCATTTATTTTTAAAAATTGGATTGTTAGTGGCAACAGAATGATCTGCTTTAACAACGCTTAATACCCTTTTTGCTTTCAAAGGATGGGATTTAGTTATTTTTACAACTATAATACAACTTAAGTGTTACAATGTGCACAATGCACAAATGTTCATGTTTCTGACTTAATGAATGTTGCAGTAGACTTGTACAGGTGTTGTTGGTAGATATTGACAAACACATTCCAGCACAATTTGTGATAAATGATTAGCAGAAGTCAGTGGAAATAATTCCAGCCACCGCTTTATATATTTTGCTTCTGAAGAGATATTTCTTTCTTTCATGTTTCATTTTATTGAAATATCCTATCGTTTCTGAAAAAAGGCCATTTGAAAATCAATTCCTGTCCCACTTTAATGGATGAAAACAATCTTTTTTCCTTCTTAATGTGAAAAATACCAATTTTGTTTCACCAGATCCATATCAGTATTAGTCTGGTTTTGTGTCACAACTGAATTAACTTTAGCATTTTTTTTGGATCTTCGTTCACTTTTTCCTCGTCTCTCTCCTCCTAACAGCATGTGGACATCGCCGCCCTGCTGATTAAATACAACACGTGCGTAAACGCCACAGACAAATGGGCTTTCACGCCTCTCCACGAGGCGGCGCAGAAAGGCCGAACACAGCTCTGTGCTCTTCTGCTGGCGCACGGCGCTGACCCCACCATGAAGAACCAGGAAGGCCAGACCGCTCTGGACCTGGCCACGGTATGGGCCTCTGTAAGATTACGACGGATTCCTGTGGAGCCTTTATTATTACTCTAAATACATAACACAAAGTAATATAAATATGAAGTCAAGTCTCTTTTTCTTTATATATTTTCTGGCCTGTGGCTGTAGGCTGACGATATCAGAGCTCTCCTGATGGACGCCATGCCACCAGATGCTTTGCCCAGCTGCTTCAAACCTCAGGCTACGGTGGTCAGCGCCTCGGTCATCTCCCCTGCGTCCACGCCGTCCTGTCTGTCGGCAGCCAGCAGCATAGACAACCTAGCTGGGCCCCTGACCGAGCTGGCTGCTGCCGCCGCCGCTGGAGCGTCTGGGGTTGCAGACGGAGCCTCGGGGACTGACCGCAAGGAAGGAGAAAGTAGGTTTACTGTGCTGGTGACACCAGTCGGTTTCTAAATGTACAAAGCTCTGACAAAAAAGAACTCATCCCTCACAGATTTCTTCTTGTTTTGCTTTTTTTTGTCACACTTAAGTGTTTCCAATCAGCAACAAAACACATTTTCAGACTGGCTCCTAAACTATAACTGTTTTTGCCACCATTGATGGTTAAAAGTGTAATCAGGCACCAGCAGTAACTGAGTCTTTTCATCATGTTTAAGGATTTTCAGTAACTTTTCTTTGCATCATTTATTGAAACAGATTGTTTTTAGGCATTCATTTCTTTTTCTAGGTGTATTTTTTTTGTGTCCTTTGTGTTGTCACACAGGTCTGTGATAATACACAACCTGTGCTTTAATACAGTTTCACCGCGGTTTTAACGCATTGGTGTGTTCAAGTCCCATCGTACTCTCTTTATAGAAATAACTCCAAATGAAAAGATCGTTCTTTTAAACAACAAATGACACGCTTAACCTTCTTCAAATGATTTTACATTTGTACATTTGCTTTGTTATATGATCTGACCACAGCTTCAGTGCATAAAATTATTTGTAATATGCTTTTTATGTATATGTAGCTAATATTTGTCTGACATAAAATCAGTCTGAAACATTTTGGTGTGACAATAGAAAGCAGGAAAAGGTCTTTCAGGAAGCACATAGTTTTTTTTTTACAGCTATGCAACAGGAGGGAAATCTAAAAGTAAACTCCTAGCAGAGAAATGGTAATAATGTCCAGTCTAAGGTGTTTTCTTATTGTCTCCTTTTCCTTGCAACGTAGTGGCGGTGCTGGACATGAACATAAGTCAGTTCCTAAAGAGCCTGGGCCTGGAGCACCTGAGGGACATCTTTGAAAGGGAGCAGGTCGGTCAGCGCTCATTTTGAACAGCAGCTGTCTTTGGACCCTATAGGTGGTTTACCCGCCTTATTGAGACGGCCGTCTTTTCCAGATCACACTGGACGTGCTGGTGGACATGGGCCACGAGGAGCTGAAGGAGATCGGCATCAACGCCTACGGCCATCGGCACAAGCTGATCAAGGGTGTTGAGAGGCTTCTGGGGGGACAGCAAGGTAAAGCGTCCTGGGAGACTGAACTCCCTGCGTCAGACGTCTGAGTAAAAAGCTCATTGGGTCTCTTCACCTTTCAGGCGGCAACCCCTATCTGACATTCCACTGCGCCAGCCAGGGCACCATCCTCATAGACCTCTCTCCGGATGACAAGGAGTACCAGTCAGTAGAAGAAGAGGTACGGATCATAAGTGGGCTCACTGTAGAAATATACTGCGAAAACGGTGACATTAATCTGGTTTGTGCAAGTTTTCATAAAACCTAGATGTATTTTTTTTCTTTTTGTGCTATAGTGGACCCATTTTCTATTTAAATATAAAATCCTTTGTTTCTCAGATGCAGAGCACCATCAGGGAGCACAGGGACGGAGGCAATGCTGGTGGCGTCTTCAGCAGATACAACATAATCAAGGTATTCCCCCCCCCTCCCCCCCCCCCCGACCTTCTTAGACGAGCAGATGGAAATGAAAACAAAGGTTTAACAAGCTGACACAGCACCCTGGCTAAAAAAAAGTTTTGTTTTGTTTTGTGCGGCGCAGATACAGAAGGTGGTAAATAAGAAGCTGAGGGAACGTTACACCCACCGGCAGAAGGAGATCGCAGACGAGAACCACAACCATCACAACGAGCGCATGTTGTTTCACGGTAACCTCCCAGTGCCTTAAATAATTTCCATACACTTTAAACCTCATTTTCCATTTTTGTCACGTTAGAAACGCTAAATTCTGTTTATTTTATGTGATAAATTAACAAGGCATTAAGTATTCATGAAGGAGAAGAAAAATTGTACATGATTTGTAAAATGTTAAGATAAGATAGGCTTTATTGATCTCACATTGGAGAAATTCACATAGGGTCAATAATCTCCAACATTTTAAGTGTGGCTTGCATTTTTATTCAGCTATATATTTATGGCAGCAAAACGTAGACTGGCATTTTGTTTCTGCTGTTTTAGTTGGATGTTTAGGAGCTGGCAGGCAGGATGGGCTCGCTGCTTCTCCACGTTTGTGATGTGACTCCTGACTAGTGGCTCCTCACATGTATCTGTGTGCGTCCAGTCAATCATGCTGAAAACAAGCTACTCCCGGTTCATACGGATCGCTCCGACATTGTTTTGTCCTAAACTTTGGGCGACGCTTGGAGATTTTTTCACTCTTTGGAGGATGTCCATGTGTCAGTGAGCCATGGCAGACCTTTTTGGGGTTTTTTCGATCTGTGTTGAGAGTAGAGCCGAGCCGACCCCCACCTAACCAGGTAGCGATGGGTTCAGAGAGCCGCATTGGCTACTAAACACTAGAGTAGCTACTATCCATCTTTCCCTGCTTGCCAAAAGCAGCCAATTCTGTGGGATTCTGCACTTTGTACTGGATTCCCATTTGTTTGACTCATAGGGTCTTAGTCATACTCTTTTCATCTCCTGATGAGGGATTGAACAGTGATCTGAGATGTTCAAAGTTTGGGAAATAACCTAACCCCGTTTTAAACTTCTGGATTTATACTGAGGCTGAATTACACACAGGTTCACGCTGTTCACCAGCTAGGTTTCTTCAGAAGACAGTGGGTGCCACTGGATTTTTAAAGCCATCAGAGGAAAGGGGAAGAAATACCAATGCTGTTTTCAGATTTTTAGCCCTTTGTGTTCCCCTTCATAACTATGCACTACTTTTTATTTGTCACATAAATGACCATAGAATACACTGAACCTAGTGGCTTCAATGGGACGAAATGTGAGAAGTTGAGGGAAGGCACTGCATAAACTGGTCCGCCGCTGATGTCACCTTTCCTCCAGGTTCTCCGTTCATCAACGCCATCATCCACAAAGGCTTCGATGAGCGCCATGCTTACATAGGAGGGATGTTTGGAGCAGGAATCTACTTTGCAGAGAACTCCTCCAAGAGCAATCAGTACGTCTATGGGATCGGCGGCGGGACCGGATGCCCGACGCACAAAGACAGATCCTGCTATCTGTGCCACAGGTTGTCGTTTTTTCCTCACGTTCTCCAAGTTCCCCTGCAGCGTTTCCCTGGAACAAATTTTCCTGACCCTGCCTCCTCTCATCTTGAACTTTCAGACAAATGCTGTTTTGCCGGGTGACTTTGGGGAAGTCCTTCCTGCAGTTCAGTGCCATGAAGATGGCCCACGCCCCTCCGGGACATCACTCAGTAATCGGACGACCGAGCGTTAACGGTTTGGCGTACGCCGAGTACGTCATCTACAGAGGAGAGCAGGTAAACCGAGACATCAGGGCGGGGTCTCTGACACGTTGGATTTGTGCTGCCGTATCAGTACCAACATGTCGCTTTGTTTCTGCCCAGGCCTACCCGGAGTACCTCATCACCTATCAGATCCTTAAACCAGAGAGCGCGGCGCAGTCTGCGGCAGGAGCGGAGCAGAAGTCCTAGTTACAGAACACTGCCCAGCCTCGCATACGGACTCAGTGCTTGATATTTTCTTCTTTGTGTTGCGACTATATGAAGACCTTTCTCATCACCAAACACATTTCCAGCCTCCTACACTGTAGAAACCATGGTGACCAGTGCTTCATAAGGATATGCTGTACAATACTTTTACTGTTCTCGGTGATGACATTTTGTTTTTTGCATCAGCTGCATGTTGTAACAAAAGCATGTAGGGCCAAGTGGCGTGCCTGGGTTAGTAGTTTGAATATCACCTGCCCTCCGCTGTTGTCAGGAGGATGCTTGTTAAGACTTTTAAGTATAAGCATTAACAGTTTTGTCACTCTGTCGCCTTGTGACTGTGAAACCTCAGACTCCCTCCTCTTCGCACGCCTTTTGGCGCCCGCTCCGTCTCGCCATGTGAACCTGGGCCAGCTGCTCCACCACGGGACCGGGGGGTTTAGCCTCCGTAGGCTGGCTTGTGATTGTTTTTGAACGCTAAACCGTAACACTACTGGAGAGCTAACAATGCTCCTCATTGCTTTGCTGTATTGCTTACTTACCCACACTCGCACCCAAGAACCCTAAACAGTAACCTAAGATGTTTTTAGTGGGTTTTATTCAGGGCAGCACACGTGCAACGAGGAAAGGGCTCAGTCAAATCCCAGGATTTGAGACGATTATATTGCCAGTACAATACGGATGTGCATGAGAGGGGGACGTGTCCTTAGCAGGGCAAAGCAAGTCATCGTAATCAAGCATGATGAAACTATTGTACATTAAAAGCATTTTACATTACTGTGCTCCATACCTTTAGAGTTGTAGATGTTGTAACGTGCTTGTGATGCCTTACAAGTGTGAACACCTTACAGCTAGTGAGCTCATCGAGGCACCATCTGTCACCATGGTCTTACTCAGACATTCACGCAAAAGGATTTGCACTTTCACCAGGAAATCTATTTAAGTTATTTTGAAATAAAGTTAAAAATTACCAGGGGGGGAGGGTTGTACAGGTTGTGTAAATGGCTGTGTATAACTTGCTGTTTAACAATGTCTTTGAGTTAAAATGTAAATGACATCAGAATTTTTCTCTCATGCTTTCTTGTTTCTCCCTTTTTTTTAATAAACGTCCTATTAATGACGCCTTGCTTTCTGTTTGTCGGTGTTACGCTCTGATCACATCAATGCTGAAAGTTCTGCTAGTTCTAAGATATGGGGGGAAAATGTTTTCCTTTTGTTTTTATTATTACTTTATTATTATGAGGGGGAGGTTGTTCAAACACCAAAGCTACATGCCCAGTGAAGATTTTAAAACGCTGTTTTGGTTTCCATAAAAAAAAAAAACAACTCACAACTATTTCCACATATTCTCAATTGGATTTAGGTCTAGACTTT
Organism: Fundulus heteroclitus; assembly: GCF_011125445.2. Taxonomy (NCBI): domain Eukaryota; kingdom Metazoa; phylum Chordata; class Actinopteri; order Cyprinodontiformes; family Fundulidae; genus Fundulus; species Fundulus heteroclitus. Next base: position 38,940,316 of record NC_046372.1, on the reverse strand, counting down.
AGGTTCTTTTAATACATGAATATGCTTTGATCTAAAACATTGTACAGTGACATTGTACAGGAGTATTCACACTCCTTGATTATTTCCACATTTTGTCACATTACAACCACAAACAAATATATTTTATTGCAATCTCATGTGAAATACCAACACAAAGTGGTATACAGTTGTAAAGTAGAAAGAAAATTACCGGTATGCATGGTGTAAAATTACATGGTAAAAAAAAAACTGACAAATTTTGGTGTACAAAAGTATTCAGATCCCCTTGAGTCAATACTTTCGGTGTGCCCCAAGCACGTGGTGCGTCTTGGGGAGGACGGTGCCGATAAAATGCTGTTCAACAAAAGCAAAGAGGAATAATCCATGAAATGAGACCAATAAGAACCATATCACAGGACGACTGTGTGAAATATCACACACATTAAAATAAATTGTTAAAAAGTGAACCGTATTCCTGTCAATCATTGCATAGCATCAATTTACGGCTCATTTTCCCATAAAGTTTTTATTTATTTTTATAGAACCCATCCTTTTAAAGTGACGCACGCGAGTTTCCGATCCCGTTTTGGGCGTACTCTGCTATATTTCATGACTACTGAACCCTCATTAAAGACTACATTTATGTCGCGTAATGTACGTCATCATGCTCACGTGACCAGCCTCTGCCTGGTTGCCTTGTAACTTCGTCGTAGGGAGATTTGACTGATACTATGCCGTTTATTTGTTTATCTCATAAAACATGTCGGGACAAGGCTGAACCGATAGTTCTCTGTCACTTTATGCTAGACGTGTAAAATGTCCCGGGGAGAGTTCATTGTGTGGAGGAGTTTGTCTTTCCTTGCTTTGTTTTGGGGCTTCTGTGAAACTTCCGCCTCCTATGTCATCACAGTTGACGTGAGAAGACCAGAAAGAGAGCTCCGACCATTCTGGAGAAGCACTGGCTTCTGGTAGGTCGCTTTCATGTTTCGATGCGATATTTGATGAAAGTTTTCTCTTCGTGCTAAAACCACCTTTCTTGGGTCTGCCAGTCAGTGCAATGCGCATGCGCAGACAATGTAACGCGCAAACACGTGACACGGCGGCGTCAGGACATTAAAGGGCCCTTTAGGTGCATCAAACGAGACTGGAATCCTTTGATCTGCTGATTTTTTTAAGGTTTTATTTTATACTATATATATATATATATATATATATATATATATATATATATATATATATATATACAATATTTTCAGAAAGGGGACAAGTGGAAGGCAGAAGAAGTGTCTGGCCTTAGAACTAATCTCTGTTGGATTTTATTTTCAGACACTGCTCAATATCGCAAAAACCTGAACCAGGAGCTGAGGGGTTGCACCATTCTCTAGTTCAAACTTGTCAA